>NC_132858.1:42504277-42804277 GCF_048164855.1 Canis lupus baileyi | reverse complement strand
TCCAGAAGGTGTGGAGATTTTCCTTCTGAAAACTAGAGACAAGACTCTCTTTGAGGGAGACACTTCGATATGAGGCACTGGATTTGGGATGTGAACAGGTTGGTTCTGAGCCCAAGTGGGGACCCTGATGCGCAGAGTTAACAGCTTAGGCTCCTGTTGCCTCTGGATTCTGAAGAAAATCAAAACTAGCTTTCGGCTTACCTTTTCCTTACCTACGTTCCCTTTCAAGTTACCTTGACCCTCCAGTAAAGAAGTTGTCCCAAACAGGCTGGTGTGAGGTGAATCGGGGGAGCTGGGTTGCAGAGTCAAGGCAGCAAAAGAGGGTCTAGGCTGTGTCTGCAGACCCTGCCTCGGAGCAGCGGGACCACGAGGGGGGCCCTCAGCAGCAAGAGGGCTACGGAGATGGTCAATCCTAAGACAGAACTCTTTGTCTTAGGAGCTTCTCAGCCCTTCAGCCTCTGTCAAAACATTGAAGTGCAGAAGACTGGATGGGAGAAATTCAAGTGTAAAGTATGACTTACTGATAATAAGATCACTTGACTTGTAATTTATGACTAAAGCCTTACGCCGGAAGACTATAATTCCGGTGACATTTAGACGTTGCCCAAGACATGAGGCAAGAAATGTATTCAGGAGTAAAAAATTTAGTTGTGCTTCTGGAATCCCATCCTTTGGGCCGTTATCCACTTCATCTACCATGAGGCCAGTCCTGGTGGAAGGCAGTGGTGGACTTCACTGCTCGTGAACCCAGCAAGGCAAAGATGGCTGCCCCATGGGCCCATGTGCTGAAGAGCGAGAAAACGTGCATGCGGTGACTAACGTATTCCGGCCTGCCCTTCCCAAGGAGGACCTCTTCCCTGGAATAGTCTCTCTTCAAAGAGCACGTGAATACATTTAACAGAATAAGATGCAATCAGAGTTGATTAAAAGCACCAGTGATGCTGATTACACGATAGATCAACGATCAAGTGTTTTCGCTAAAATACCTGCATGTTTCTATCTACCTTTTTTTTTTTTATGTTTTTACCCTGATAGCCACAATGTCTATTTCAGTCTGCTATTGGATTTGATGTACAGTCCACATGCCCATAAAGCCCTGTTTTGAGGATCATAATCGCTGTGGTCAATCGCAACAACCCCCCTTGCACACCCCTCCCACATCACACTCCCTGCTTGGCCAAACCACAGCCCTGGATCAATGCAAGGCCGCCCTCCTCCTGTGCAGCAGACTGTGACCGGTGAACACCCCCCCCCCCCAGGGGTAATGAGCCTTTAATGCCATACTTTTATGCCCCATTTACTCTTTCGCTCTCCCGGTGATGTTACAACAGGCCTCTTTACGATAGGCCACAGTGGTCTACACACAGGTTGCTCTGACAGCCTGGACCCGGACACAGAGCCAAGCTGGAGCCCACTCCCACCTCACACCTGCAAGGAGGGTGGTGAGCTGCTACTGGGGGTCTCTGGTTACTGCAGCACAACGACCTCTTCTGACCTCTATCCTCTCCCTTCAGAAAGTAGCCAGACTCTGAACATCTCTACTCTCACCCTGGTTGGCGCCATCATCGTCCCATGCCTGGATTATTACAGTCACCTCTTAACTGGTCTTCTTGCTGCCTTCTCAGGAAAGCAGCCAGAGAAACCCTGTTAAAATATGTTTCATGCTTCTGTTCAAAAACCTGCAATAAGGGCCCCTGGGTGGCTCAATGATTGAGCATCTGACTTCAGCTCAGGCTGTGATCCTGGGGTCTTGAGATCGAGTCCCACATCGGGCTCCCTGCATGGAGCCTGCTTCTCCCTCTGTCTGTGTCTCTGCCTCTCTGTGTGTGTGTCTCTAGAATAATGCCTGGCACATAGTAGTTGCTCAATAAAGTTGTTGAGGAAAAGAAATCAAAAGAACAACCAAGTCTAGGAATAAAAGAGTCATCTTCTTTAAGTGTGGCTATTTAACCAGGCTATATGTGTGCTCTGTCAGATAAGACTGGGTGGTGGTAATGAGGAGTGGAACACTTGTTTGATTGAGGCTTAACTGTGGGCTTGTTTCCCAAGAAAACACTCTGAAGTATTTGGGGTCTTGGACAAAAGTTCAAGTTTGGTGTTACTTAAGGTCCTTAAGTGACTAACATGTTCTAACTGTTGGGCAACACTAGTTAGCTTCCAGTTAGTGGTTGAGATTATAGACTCTGGAGCCTGATTAGGTTTAATTTCCTACTCTGCCAATTACTAGCTGTGTGTACTTGGGCAAGTTACTTAAACTCTCTGTGACTCATTTCCTCATTTGTAAAATGGTGGCAATAATAATTCCTACCTCATGGGGCTATTGTGAAGTTAAATAAGCTAATGCATAGAAGCATTTATATCAGTGCCCAACACCTAGAAACATAGGTTTGCTATTGTGTTGTCATTATTATTGTACCGTAGCCACCTTGTCTACCTTTTGTGCTAAGTGGATTCTGAAAGCCAGGAAAAGACTGAATTCCTTAAAATACTGTTGCCCAAATGTCTGTCCCCTATGCAGTGTGCTTGGTCAAAGTTGGCCTAGTCGTTTCATATTTGTTTAACTTTTGATGGGGGGAATGGTAAGTCATAGAACGACTGTTGTTCTTTTAACATAGACTTTAGATTTTCTCCTTTCCTTAAATCCCTTTCTTCTTTTTTTAAAAAATTTATTTTTAACTAATCTCTACATCCAATGTGGGACTTGAACCTACAACATTGAGATCAAGAGTCACATGCTCTACCGATTGAGCCAGCCTGGCTCCTCTCCCCTTCTTTCTCTCTTTTTTAAAAAAATTATTTATTTATGATAGAAACAGAGTGTGAGAGAGGCAGAGACACAGGAGGAGGAGAAGCAGGCTCCATGCTGGGACCCGATCCCGGGAGGGACCCCAGGATCGCGCCCCAGGCCAAAGGCAGGTGCCAAACCGCTGAGCCACCCAGGGATCCCCTTCTCTCCCCTTCTTAATCTGTAATAAAATCCTGGCTTTCTCAGAAAAGGAAGAGGCAGTCCAAAGGTAAAGAAGACTGTTGACAGAGCCCCAGAAAGGTGGATCTTTTCAGGATGTGTGCAAAATGTGCATTAAATAGGAAATGAGGGTTACAGCTAAGTTTTCTTCTTAATACTTTCACAGTTGATTCTTGAACAGTGCAGGGGCTAGGGGTGCCTGCCTCCTTGCATTTGCAAATCTGCATATAACTTTTGATTCCCCCCAAACCTAACTGCTGATAGCATATTGTTGACCGGAAGCCTTACCGATGACAGTCTCTTAACGCATATATATTTTGTATGCTCTAGTGTGTTACATACTACATTCTTACAATAAAATGAGCTTGAGAAAAGAAAATGTGAAGAAAATCGTGAGGAAGACACAATGCATTTACGGCACTGTGCTGTACCTGTCAAAAAAAAATTCACCTGCAAGTGAGGCCACACATTTCCTACGTGTGTTGTTCAGGGGTCAACTGTACTTTCTAAAAGATGCCCAGTGGATATGGATATCTAAAAAATCAGAATAAATACGATCTTTTGTAAAATAGAGAATAGAAAGTCGTGCCCAAATCTTGTTAAATGACTAAAATACCCACTAAACGGGGACCACAGAAGGGCAGATCAAGTGGCGTGCAGGATAGATCTTTGAGCAGGAGGGAGCACGGGAGGAAGTCCGTGAGAGACGGGAGTGAGGGGCAGGCTTCCCTACAAACCTCAATCCATTTGGAAGAGTAAAAAGGAAATCAATCAGGAGACCAGAAAGACTCTTAGCTGACCAGCACTGTTTGAGCACCTACTGTGTGCGAATCACTATGCTATGTGCAAAATGTAGAGAGCGAGCAATAAAGAAGACTGGGTCTCTGTCCTCGGCTCGCATGGAAACACTCGCTTCAAAGGAGGACACAGACTCTGCAGCAAGCGTGTCCCCCCTTCTTGTGGAGGGAAGAAACCCTTTAAAAGCCCCATGCCAGTATTCTTCAAACTATCCTCTGCAGACCAAGACGTCAGGAACATGAGGGCCGACTGTGAAACTTGCTGATTCCCAGGCCTCTGTCTTCCTGATTAACCAGAAGATCTGGAGCCCAGAGCCAAAGGCTCTGGCTTTTAGTCAAGCACATCGGGTGGTTCTTATGCACAATTTAAAATGTTAGAACTCCCACTGCTTTGTAGTAGGCGCGAAGGAATCGTGAGGGGAATTGCTGTGGGGGAGGGTGCGGGTGGAGAGCGCACCGGGAGGATTTGAACCAAGGCTTCGCCTGGTGGTTACTCCCTGCGGCAAAGGGGAGGCCGCGTCCCAAGAGCAAGGAGCGGCTTGGTCCCAGGTAATGAGGCGCCTGGGCGGGGGCGGGGTGAGGGTGGGGTGGGGGTGGGGTGGGGGTGAGGGTGCGGAGGACCTGCCAGCTCTGAGGTGTCCGCACTCCCGCCTCCTGCGGTCCCCAGGCTTCTCTCCCGTGCACGACCAGGATGACATTCCAGAAGAATCTCACCAGGGAAAGCTGGTTTTGCTTTGTGCTCCTTTGTCCCTGAGTGAAGGCAACTCACCCGGGTCTGCCTGCTGTCAAGGCGCTGCTGCCTGAATTCAGGCGGAGGGAGGACTTCACGGGGCTCGGCTCCGGTGCCACTGTCCCCCAGGCCGTGGGGCCACCAGGGCGGCCGGACAGCAGGTGCCACTGAGCCGCAGAAGTAGCCGGACCGACCGTGGAGTCTGCGTGGGGTCCCCCCCCACCCCCAGGGCCCCGTTAGGGCCGCAGTCCACTGCCTGGCCCTGCTGCTGACCCCGCGCCCCGCCCCCTTTCTTGACGTGGAGCCGATGCTCTCGGGGACGGAGGAGAGGACAGGGGCGCCCGTGCCCCCAAGCCTGCGGCCCGGCCCGCCCCGACCTCCCCGCAGCCCCCCTCCTGCGGGCCCCGCCCCGGGCCCCGCCGCAGACCAGCCGGGCTGGGAGCACCGCGGGGAGGTGGGCCGGGGGGGGGGGGGGCGAGGACAGGCGTCCCCCGGGACGCGCGCGGTCCCAGCCCTGGGCGCGCAGTCCGCAGCGGGGCACCCACCAGCCCCGAGGGGCTCCCCGGGCGCCCACATCCGACGATGGGCGAGGCGGGCGTGCACCAGCTGCTCGGCCCTGCCTGGGCCCCTTCCTCCTTCCTTCCACAGGTGCCAGTCCTACAGGTGCTCCCCAGCCCACAGCCCGGCCTTAGTCCCTTGTCAGGCTGCTCCCCAGAGAACCCAACTCGCAGCGCCTGAGTCTGAATTTCAGCTAATCAGGAGTCCTGTGATCTTGAGGAAGCAGTAATTTATTTTCCTTTAGACTTAATTTCCATCTCTGCAAAATGGGAACAGTAAGTCGTGTCCTCACCGATTGTGAGTGCACTTAGTTTAACACTGTTGCAGAATAACCATTTATTCATAAATATACGTATCATAATCCTGGGTGAATTATAGAACTTCTGTGAGTCTTAGATCCTTTCCCTAAAAATGAGAATAAAGCACATACATTCAGGATTTTAGCAAGGATTTTATGACACAATGTATGTGTGTATTAGGTACTCACTAGATGACACCCCCTCATATCCTTTTCCCTTTAAAGTATCAATAGTACCTTCACATAGTGTATTTTTAAGATAAGTCATATTTATTTTCTTTTTTTCCTTTCTTCTATTTCTTTCTTCTTTTTCTTTAGTCTCTTTATAGGGTGGTTGTATTTGGAGGAGGAAAACTAAATGCAAAGCAGAAAGGTGGGGCTTGGGTGCAGCTCTGGTTTTATGCCCCTCTTCTTTCTGTCACAGTTCAAAGGCCGTTCCTCCAGGAAGCTCACTCTGACTGACTCAACACATGTGAGCAAAACTCACATTCAAACTTTGACTCCCCTGTCTTTTCCATGTTTGTAAGCCTTGTAATGATTTATTCCTGTGGATTGCAGGATTTCTATGTTAATAGTGTCCCTGGGAAGTGGGAATCATACTTGATTTTCAAAGTGAGTACACCTGGCCAAACGTTTCATTGGTTTCTTTCTTTCTTTCTTTCTTTCTTTCTTTCTTTCTTTCTTTCTTTCTTTCTTTCTTTCTTTCTTCTTTCTTTCTTTCTTTCTTTCTTTCTTTCTTTCTTTCTTTCTTTCTTCTTTCTTTCTTTTCTTTCTTTCTTAAGATTTTATTTATTTATTCATGTGAGACACACAGAGAGAGGCAGAGCCACAGGCAGAGGGAGAAGCAGGCCCCCTGCAGGAAGCCCAATGTGGGACTCGATCCCAGGACCCCGGGATCACGCCCTGAACCAAAGGTAGATGCTCAACCACTGAGCTCCCCCCTCCCGCCAGACGTGCTGTTCATTGGTTTCTGTACTAGATCACGGGGACTGACTCTTAGGACAACGCCCAGTTGGCTAGAAGCCCTGCAAGATGCTCCAGGAATTCTCACTGAGCTGACAAAGACTGCGAGAGTCAGGTGGTGTCTTCTGGGGTCCTGTGGTCCAACTCTGTCACCTTAGTCGTGAGGAGACTTTGTTTAGGTCAGCCCTCTTTAGATGATGACCCTTAAGGGCTCATGTGAAATTTTGGTTAGCCCCATCTTTATTACATCTTCCCTGTTTTATAACCTGATACTGTTTTTGCCCTAAGCTTGGTCCGTTGTAGGAACACTGTCTTATACTGACACCTACTGGGCAGGTGGGGAAAGCCCCGGGAGCCGCCACCCTGGTGTCAGGACCAGCTCCTAGTTAAGCCGAGTCCTGACTTCCTCCTTGCATTTAGCTTTAGGAAGCATCTTTCTTATGACAATCCTATTTTAGGCTTTCATTTCCCACTCTCCTACTAGGAGTAAAGGTCTGTATTAGATGTGAGGTTTCTCGGGTGTGATGATTTCATTCAGTTAAAATATTAAAAGGCCGAGGTACCTTTAATCAGTCATTCCATAGATCTACTTACCATGTAATCACGCTCATTAAATGTGACCTTAATTCTGCAAGCACTGCAGCCCTGAGTGGATGATGTCAAGTGGGTCCAATGCAGAGTACGGAGCATTCTCCCCCCTAGATTCCCCCACCGGTGGGGGCGGCCAGATGCCCTCTAATCTGGCTCGAGAGCTCTCCACGATGGTGGAAAGAACCATCCATAATGAATGTGGTCAATTCTTTCCTTGAAGGTTTCTCCGGGGACTCACGACCCCAGGAAAAATTCATCTGAATGTTTCATCATCATCCTCATGCGACTGCGTTATAAAACCATCTCTTCCCTGCTTTGATCTAAAAGTCTCTTCTGTCTGTTCTCCTAAGGTTTGGAAATGATTAATCAAAATTCACTCATAAAAACTTTACAAAATATGCCAGTAGGTTACATTCTAATTATCTCCTTACCAATCCCTTTGCTGGCACAGAGTGAGCCTTTACTGGTGTTAAATGTGGTATAACGTGGTAGTAAAGAGCTTTAGAATTAGGCTGAATAATTATATATATTTATTATATATAATATATAAACATTATACATAAAAATATAATTTTATACACACTACATATAAGTTTATATCTATTTTATATATTATATATAAGTTTATATCTATTTTATATATTATATAATGTAGTATTATATATTATTATATATTATTATTATTATACATTATTTATTTATTTAAGTAGGCTCTATGCCCAACATGGGTCTTGAACTCAGGACCCCAAGATCAAGAGTGGCATGCTCTGCTGGCTGAGCCAGCCAGGCACCCCCAAACCCTTTTTACTGTAATTTTTCTTTAGTTAATAATGTAATCAGTTTTGCTGTATCTACTGAAAGAATAAAGACCATTCTCAGCAATCAGACTGCCGACATTGCAGAAAATGTTGCCATCTCTCTGAAGGGAGGCGCCGTTACTGCAAAGAGCCCCAGAGGAACACTGAAGGGACCACAATCACGTAAAGATAGAGCTCAGTCTCTTTGGAAAGAAAAAGAAGAGGCTCTGAGTTGACACATGGTGGGGGACTGGAAAAGGACTGGCTCCTGGTGGTCTGTGGTCATGTCAGAAGGCGACCAAGGGTGTTACACTAAGCTTCTGTTACAAGACGAGCTTTGTGTGTGCTCCCGTCCCCATCAACATTGCTATTCAGGAGAATGCTTCTCTTGTTGAAATCTGAAATTCTTTGGGTGAAAAATCTATCAGCAGGGTTTGGATGAGGCCAGGTGTTCCTTATTCAGTAGCTCAAGCCCAGAAAGAGGAGTTAATTCTTTTTCTTTTCTTTTTTTTTTTTTTTTTAAAGATTTTATTATTCATGAGAGACACACAGAGAAAGGCAGAGACACAGGCAGAGGGAGAAAGAGGCTCCCCATGGGGAGCCTCAAGGACTCAATCCCAGGACCCTGGGGTCATGACCTGAGCCAAAAACAGAGGCTCAACCACTGAGCCACCCAGGTAGCCCAAGACGAGTTAACTCTTGAAGGAAATGGCATTGAGCTTGTATCAACTCTGCCTCTGATTCAGACGTTCCACAATGGTTAAAAACAAAGACAGAATTTTTGGATGGTATCTATGTTTCTGGAAAAGGAACAGTTCAGCAGGCTGATGAATAAGATCTAAGTTGTCTAGCTGCAGAAACAGCAAGATGCTGGATGTTTTCTCAGACTTATTTGTGATATTTTAAAGATGCAATGAAAGCTGTATTGATTTGGGAAAAATAATGTAATCATTGAAAGTACTTTCTAAAGGGTTCTAGCTTTTCTCATGTGGGGGGTGTGTATATGTACATATAATGGAATATTATTCAGCCATACAAAAGCAGGAAATTCTCCCATTTTTGATGACGATGTAGATAAACCTGGAGGGCATTATGCCAAATGAAATGAGCCAGCCAGAAAAAGACAAATACTGCATGGTATCACTTATATGTGGGATCTCAAAAAAAGACAAAGAAGTTACTCATGGAAGCAGAGAATAGAATGGTGGTTTCCAGGAGCTGGGAGATTGGGGAAATGAGATATTGGTCAGAGGTTACAAGCGTTCAGTTTCTGAGGATCTAATGTACGGTGTGGTGACTATAGTTAATAATGCTGTATTGTCTGCTTGAAATTTGCTAAGAGAGTAGATCTTTGCTAAGAAGTGTTCTCAACACACTCACATACACATACACACACACAAAGGATAACTATGTGAGTGATGGTTACGATAATTAGCTTGATTGTGGCAAACATTTCCTGATGTATACATATATCATATAAATCATGTTATACACCTTAGATACATATGATTTTATTTGTCAATTATACTTCAGTAGAGCTGAAAAAAAAGAGAAGAGAGGAAGACCATACCCAGAGTCTAAGCCTGATAGCGTTCGGTAACACGTGTCTGGGAAAAAATAGATCTTGGTGTTATCTGGGGCTTAGAGGAGGAGCCCTTGAGAGATTGGCACCAGATATACTTGGAAGGTGGCTGGATGCCTGGACTGGAGAGACGGGCAGGCTCAGAGAGAGGAGAGGGCATGGATTTTGGACACTGAGAGACAGGTCTGAAGGTGAGCCCCACTTCTCAACTGTGGATCTCAGGCAGTTCTGTAGCTTCTCTTTGCCTCTGTTTCTTCATCTGTACATGGAGACAGCAATACCACTTTGTATAGTTCTCATGATAAATTAATAACAGAGTCCTTGGCACATAGTAAGTACCAAGTTATTTTTACTTCCTGTTTCAAAAGGCACACTGTTTGCTCATGTCCGGCCCTGAATACAGTATGAATATCCCCCGGTTAACAGTTCTTTCATGTGATAGATGCCACTTCTGGAAGTCCTTAGGGCTCAAGCCTTCTTGTCTTCATGTTTCCTGGTTGTCACAAATGATCTGTTTTTCTCTCAAACCTCTCAGTCAAACTTTGGTCCTCATATTGTCTGTTTCAGACTAAAAAAAGTGGTCATAGGGATTTATTTGTTAAACAATTTTGAACTTCTACAAAGTGCCAGCACTAGGGGTAGAGCAGTGAGTAAGACATAAAAATATTCTTGGCCTTATAGAGCTTTTATACCAGGAAAGGAGGATGGGAAAGCAAGGAAAGCGTATAATTTGTCAGATGATCAAAAAGTGCTAACTAAAAAAAAATAGGGCAAGAAGAGTGATAGGGATTGTGTGTGTGTGTGTATGTGTGTGTTTGTGTGTTGGGGGAGATGGTTGCTTATTGCTCATAGAACTATATGGGGGACAACGAGCTCTGGGTTTCTCGTGGTGATACAAAGAGGGTTAAAAGTATGCTGAGGTTGGTCTTGATGGTCTCAAGGATGATAGTGGTGTGGAGTGGGAGGGTTGGGGAGTTGGTAGATTGGACTCTTTTCCAGAAGCATGAACAGTCCTCTGCCAAAGGCAACGTGGAAGAGAATGTGAGGAAGAGTTCTCTGATCTTATCTGGAGCTTAGACCGTTGATGGGCTTCCCTTTTGATTCTGTCAGGCAGTAGGAACTTTGTAAATGTTGACTTCTTGAGACTCAGCCCCTGACAAGCAGAGAGAGAGAGAGAGAGAGGCAGAAGGAAGCTCAGATGTTACCTTCAAGAAGCCTATCCTGTTCCTTTAGAACACAAGAGAGTAGTGGAGAATCTGATATAGTCTATCAGGGGATGCTCTTCCAAGAGCAGCTATCCTAAGGTGTGATACCAAGAAATATTGGTAAGGATTTAGTGAACTTGGCAGAGTGGAACGGGCACTGGCTGGGAGACAGTCTGTATTCTCTAGGCTGTCTGACTCTTGGCATGCTGCACTATTGCCCCAAGGCTGTTTCTTCTTCTCTATAATGAGGAAGCTGGCCGCTACCATCCATTTCTGATACAAAATTCCATGGCTGTAAGAAGAAGTTGGAATTTTATCTCTGTTGTTGGAGTTTTGAATAGAAAATAGAGGGCTTTAGAGGATAGATAAGAGTTTTCATTTATTTTTTTTTTCAGTTGATTTTGGAAGAAAGGGACTCAGGAAAGGAAGAGTTGGCTTTTGTTGTTGGCTTAGAGAAGTAGATTACATTTCTTGGACCTTAGCCAAACACAACAGAGTGGATCTTTCAAAGAGTGAGAAGAATTTGTTTGGCAGAGGAATTGCTGCCTTGATCAAAAAAGCTTTCCATTCAGTTTTCTGGAAGAGGGAGAAGAAAATTCTGGTAAACCAACTTAAGTGCCCCCATTGGGAAGATGCATGGTCCCTCTGGGCTGAATTAGTTCCTCTGTCCTCTATTTCCACAGAAAGCAAGTTGGAGCCAAGGGATAGAGGAAAGGCAATGGACCCCATTTGGGAGCAGCAATGCATGTAAGATGAACATTTACCAAGTGTATGATGAATGAATAAATGAATAAATGAAAGAGTGAAAGGAAGTCAAGACCAACCAATAGGTAATGGAAAATGAGGAAATCAGAAAACTTGACTAAGGGCGGTTTATGAGCATTTAGAGGAGTCATCACCAGGACCCAGCATGGCTTCATCAAGGACTGGTTTGCCAGTGATCTCACTGGTAGAGTCTTCAGACTTGTTGGTTGGAGGAAGGCTATGAACATAATCTATCTTAATTTCAGAAAAGCGATTAAAGTCCCACTTGATTTTTGTTGTTATTTTTGTTGAGATGGTGAAATGCAGACTTGATCATACTATTAGGTTAATTTCAGCTGGTAGAAAAAAACTTTATCCAAATAGTGTTGACTATACCATTTTTCTTCCTGGAATGAGATACCTAATGGAGTACCATAGGGTTAAGGTCTTGGGCCTGACTCTTCAGCTTTTTTTTTTTTTTTAATGATTTATTTTGAAATGAGTATAAATTCACAAGAGGTTATGAAAAATATATAGAAAAATATATAGCATAGAAGTATGCTTCATTCTGTTTCTTTCATTGATAACATTTTTGTATAACTATAATGTGATATCAAAACCAGGAAATTGGTATTGGTACAATCCAAAGTTTATTCAGCTTTTACCCAGTGTTACATGAATGTCTTTGTGTGTATATGTAACTCTGCACAACTTTATTACATGTATAAGTTCATGTGACCTCACCACAATCAAGATATAGAGCTGTCATCATGAATGTCTGTCCTGCTGTCTCCTTATAGCCACATCCACACCTCATCCCCATCCGTTATCTGACAACCACTTATCTGTTCTTCACCTTTGTAATTCCGTTATTTCCAGGATGTGGTATAAATGGAATCCTATAGTATGCAATGTTTGAGATTGGCTTTTTTCACTGAGTATAATTTCCTTGAGATCCAACCAAATTGTGTGTCTCAATAGTCTGTTGCTTTTTATTGCTGAGTAGTACATAGTTTGTTGTATGGACATACCACAGTTTAACCATTCACCTGCTAAAGGATATTTGGGTTCTTTCCAGTTTTGGGCTATTATTAATGAGGCTATTGAAGATTTTTATATAGGTTTTTTTTTAAAGATTTTAAACATAGAGAGAGAGAGAGAGAGAGAGAGAGAGGCAGAGACATAGGCAGAGGGAGAAGCAGGCTCCATGCAGGGAGCCTGACACAGGACTTGATCCCAGGTCTCCAGGATCACACCCTGGGCCGAAGGCGGTGGTAAACCGCTGAGCCACCTGGGCTGCCCTTTATACAAGTTTTTGAGCATAAGTTTTAACTTCTGTGGGATAAATGCCCAAAAGTGCAACTGCTGGGTTATATGATAATTATATGTTTAGTTTTAACAATTCAGTAAATTACTATCAAAATAGCTGTACCATTCTCATCAGCAAGGCTTGAGTGATCCAGTTTCTCTGCATCCTGGCCAACATTTGGTGTTATCACTATTTTTAATGTTAGCCATTCTGATATATGTATAGTAATACTTTGTTGAAGTTTTAATTTGCATTTTTCTAATTGCTAAAATGTTGAATATCTTTTCATATGTATACTCTCTGTATATACTCCAGTGAAATTTTTGTTCATGTCTTTGTGCATTTCCTAATTGGATTATTTGTTTCCTACTGTTGAGTTTTGAAAGTTCTTTATGTATTGTAGATACAAGTCCTTTATTGTATATATGACTTGCAAATATTTTCTCCCAGTGTATCCTCATAACAGTATCTTTTGGAGAAGTTTTACATTTTGATGAGGTCTAATTTATCAAGTTTTCCTTTAATGGATCATGATTTTGGTGTAAAATCTAAAATGTCTTCACCTAATCCTGAAGATGTTCTCCCATCTATTTTCTAAAAGTTTTACCATTTTACATTTTACATTTCAGTCCATAAGTCATTGTAGGTTAATAGACTCAACTTTTAAAGTCAAAGAGGTTGAAGATAAGATAGATATGCAGGTAATACAAGCTCCTGGAATATAGGATAAACTAGTAAGATAAAATTTATAAGCATGCAGGACTGCCTGGGTAGCTCAGTTGGTTAAGCTTAATTTCGGCTCAGGTCATGATCTCAGGGTCTTGAGATTGGGCTCCACACTGGGCATGGAGCCTGCTTAAGATTCTCTCTTTCTTCCTCTGACCCTCCTCCTCCCATCCTTCCTTTCTTAAAAAAAAAAAAATATATATATATATATAAAATATATTATATTATAATATATGTATAATATATATGTATATATATATGCACAATATCAGAGTTTAATGTGATGGTTGAAAATGTGGGTGTGGGTTCTGGAGCCAGCCTGGCTTGGTTTCAAATGCCTGCCCTGCCTGGGAGTCCTAGGGAAGTCTGGTAATCTCTCTATGTCTGAGTTTCTGCATCTACAAAATGGGATTAATAAGAGTACTTGCCTTAGAGGGTTGTTTTGAGGACTTAATGAGATAATACAAACGGAACACTTAGAACTGTATTCAAAGAAATGCTGCCTATTATTATATAAAATTTGAGCAATCACAGGGGAGACCCAACCAAGGAAGGAGTGCCTGTGGAAAGAAATCCTGGTGTATACAAAGAAGTGGAGAAGTTAACCTAACTTATTTGAAACTTTTAACATGTCTTTGCACAATTTTTGTCTGATTATATATGCTTATAAACATGTCTTCATCCAGAAATAACAAGGTTTACATAGGGTTGAAATAACAAGGAATTTAAATCCATTCAGTGAAAACAGGAGTCTGTTTAGGACTGTGTAGATACTCAAATGCATTTTTCATATTCTTGTTGACATTTTACAAAGTGAAGTCATTATTTTAAATTATCAGCTATTAGAAAAAGGTCACAATTTCTGTGTAGGTATCATAACTCAGCAGGAGGGAAGCAGGGCATTGCCAGAGTTCATATTAATAACCTGATGTGGGGGTCATGTAGATTCTCAGCCTCTCATAGTGGGGACTTCCGGCCTCCAGCCCTTGGTACCACCAACAGAATGTTGTTGGGAGAAGGATCTTTCATACGGTCTCTGTGTTTGCTGAAAATGAGGAAAAGGGGGAGGTGGAGATGTAGGAGGGTTGACTAGGTGGAGAACGAGCTTCCTGGAAGTGAGAGGAAGAAGATACTACAAATATCAGACATTAAAAGAGAGGGAGGACAGGGGAAGTGAAGAGTGCCTCCGATTCCTAGAAAGAGATGGGCCTCCCATGGACTGCAGTCTGTTCATTACTTTTCCAGAAAGCAGTTGAGGGGCACTGGGCAATTTACCCACTCTCTCCATGCCTGGGTTTCCTTTTCTGGCTCATAATGATAAGAGTGTCTGGCTGCACACTCCATGGGCTGTTATCAATTACATGAAAGTTCTTTAAGCAAAACAAATATCTGACATGATTTTACTTCATTGTGGATCAAATATATGTGTATCTTTGTTCATTCTTTTTAAAAAATTTATTTATTTTCTGTTTTTTTTTGTGTGTATTTTTTTTTATTGGAGTTCGACTTGCCAAAACCCAGTACTCATCCTGTCAAGTGCCCCCCCTCAGTGCCCATCACCCAGTCACCCCAAACCCCCGCCCACCTCCCCTTCCACTACCCTTTGTTCATTTCCCAGAGTTAGGAGTCTCTCATGTGCTGTCACCCTCACTGATATTTCCTACTCATTTTCTCTCCTTTCCCCTTTATTCCCTTTAACTATGTTTTATATTACCCAAATGTATGAGACCATATAATGTTTGTCCTTCTCCGATTGACTCATTTCACTCAGCATAATACCCTCCAGTTCCATCCACATTGAAGCAAATGGGGGATATTTGTCATTTCTAATGGCTGAGGAATATTCCATTGTATACATAAACCACATCTTCTTTATCCATTCATCTTTCGATGGACACCGAGGCTCCTTCCACAGTTTGGCTATTGTGGACATTGCTGCTATCAACATCGGGGTGCAGGTGTCCCGGCGTTTCATTGCATCTGTATCTTTGGGGTAAATCCCCAACAGTGCAATTGCTGGGTCGTAGGGCAGATCTATTTTTAACTCTTTGAGGAACCTCCACACAGTTTTCCAGAGTGGCTGCACCAGTTCACATTCCCACCAACAGTGCAAGAGGGTTCCCTTTTCTCCGCATCCTCTCCAACATTTGTGGTTTCCTGCCTTGTTAATTTTCCCCATTCTCACTTGTGTGAGGTGGTATCTCATTGTGGTTTTGATTTGTATTTCCCTGATGGCAAGTGATGCAGAGCATTTTCTCATGTGCTTGTTGGCCATGTCCATGTCTTCCTCTGTGAGATTTCTCTTCATGTCTTTTGCCCATTTCATGATTGGATTGTTTGTTTCTTTGCTGTTGAGTTTAAGAAGTTCTTTATAGATCTTGGAAACTAGCCCTTTATCTGATACGTCATTTGCAAATATCTTCTCCCATTCTGTGGGTTGTCTTTTAGTTTTGTTGACTGTATCCTTTGCTGTGCAAAAGCTTCTTATCTTGATGAAGTCCCAATAGTTCATTTTTGCTTTTGTTTCTTTTGGCCTTCGTGGATGTATCTTGCAAGAAGTTACTGTGGCCGAGTTCAAAAAGGGTGTTGCCTGTGTTCTCCTCTCCTCTCCTCTCCTCTCCTCTCCTCTCCTCTCCTCTCCTCTCCTCTTGTCTCACATTTAGATCTTTCATCCCTTTTGAGTTTATCTTTGTGTATGGTGAAAGAGAGTGGTCTAGTTTCATTCTTCTGCATGTGGATGTCCAATTTTCCCAGCACCATTTATTGAAGAGACTGTCTTTCTTCCAATGGATAGTCTTTCCTCCTTTGTCAAATATTAGTTGCCCATAAAGTTCAGGGTCCACTTCTGGGTTCTCTATTCTGTTCCATTGATCTATGTGTCTGTTTTTGTGCCAGTACCACACTGTCTTGATGACCACAGCTCTGTAGTACAACCTGAAATCTGGCATTGTGATGCTCCCAGATATGGTTTTCTTTTTTAAAATTCCCCTGGCTATTCGGGGTCTTTTCTGATTCCACACAAATCTTAAAATAATTTGTTCTAACTCTCAGAAGAAAGTCCATGGCATTTTGATAGGGATTGCATTAAACGTGTAAATTGCCCTGGGTAACATTGACATTTTCACAATATTAATTCTGCCAATCCATGAGCATGGAATATTTTTCCATCTCTTTGTGTCTTCCTCAATTTCTTTCAGAAGTGTTCTATAGTTTTTAGGGTATAGATCCTTTACCTCTTTGGTTAGGTTTATTCCTAGGTATCTTATGCTTTTGGGTGCAATTGTAAATGGGATTGACTCCTTAATTTCTCTTTCTTCAGTCTCATTGTTAGTGTATAGAAATGCCACTGATTTCTGGGCATTGATTTTGTATCCTGCCACGCTACCAAATTGCTGTATGAGTTCTAGCGATCTTGGGGTGGAGGCTTTTGGGTTTTCTATGTAGAGTATCATGTCATTGGCGAAGAGGGAGAGTTTGACTTCTTCTTTGCCAATTTGAATGCCTTTAATGTCTTTTTGTTGTCTGATTGCTGAGGCTAGGACTTCCAGTACTATGTTGAATAGCAGTGGTGAGAGTGGACATCCCTGTCCTGTTCCTGATCTTAGGGGAAAGGCTCCCAGTGTTTCCCCATTGGGAATGATATTTGCTGTGGGCTTTCATAGATGGCTTTTAAGATGTTGAGGAATGTTCCCTCTATCCCTAAACTCTGACGAGTTTTGATCAGGAATGGATGCTGTATTTTGTCAAATGCTTTTTCTGCATCTATTGAGACGATCACATGGTTCTTGTTTTTTTTCTTGTTGATATGATCTATCACGTTGATTGCTTTACAAGTGTTGAGCCAGCCTTGCATCCCTGGGATAAATCCCACTGGTCATGGTGAATAATTTTCTTAATATATTGTTGGATCCTATTGGCTAGGATCTTGTTGAGAATTTTTGCATCTGTGTTCATCAGGGATACTGGTCTGTAATTCTCCTTTTTGGTGGGGTCTTTGTCTGGTTTGGGAATTAAGGTGATGCTGGCCTCATAGAATAAGTTTGGAAGTATTCCATCCCTTTCTATCTTTTGGAACAGCTTTAGTAGAATAGGTATTGTTTCTTCTTTTTTTAAAAAAGATTTTATTTATTTATGAGAGAGAGAGAGAGAGAGAGAGAGGAAGAGACACAGACAGAGGGAGAAACAGGCTCCATGCAGGGAACCGATGTAGGACTCGATCCGGGGACTCCAGGACCATGCCCCAGGCCCAAGGCAGGCACTAAATCACTGAACCACCCAGACTGCCCTCATAATAGGTTTTTAAAATCGTTTGTTTTTCCTTGGTATTGGTTGTGATCCCTTGTTTTTCATTCGTGATTTTATTAATTAGAGTCTTTTCTCTTTTGTTGTTAATAAGGCTGGCTAATGGTTTATCTATCTTATTCTTTCAAAGAACCAACTCCTGGTTTTATTGATCTGTTCTACAGTTCTTCTGGTCTCTATTTCATTGAGTTCTGCTCAAATCTTTAATAACTCTCTTCTGCTTGGTGTAGGTTTTATTTGCTGTTCTTTCCCCAGTTTCTTTAGGTGCAGGGCTAGCTTGTGTATTTGAGTTTTTCCCAATTTTTGAGGGATGCTTGTATTGCAATGTAGGATTCCCTCTTAGGACAGCTTTTGCTGTATCCCAAAGATTTTGAGCAGTTGTATCTTCATTCTCATAGTTTCCACGAATCTTTTTAATTCTTCTCTAATTTCATGATTGACCCATTCATCTTTTAGCAGGATGCTCTTTCACCTCCACGTGTTTGAGTTTCTTCCAAATTTCTTCTTGTGATTGAGTTCTAGTTTCAAAGCATTATGGTCTGAAAATATGCAGGGGACAATCCCAGTCTTTTGCTATTGGTTGAGACCTCATTGTGACCCAGTATATGATCTATTCTGGAGAAAGTTCCATGGGCACTTGAGAAGAATGTGTATTCAGTTGCGTTTGGATGTAAAGTTCTGTAAATATCTGTGAAATCCATCTGGTCCAGGGTATCATTTAAAGCTCTTGTTTCTTTGGAGATGTTGTGCTTAGAAGATCTCTCATTTGCAGAAAGCACCATGTTGAAGTCTCCTACTATTAGTATATTATTATCTAAGTATGTCTTTACTTTAGTTATTAATTGATTGATATACTTGGCAGCTCCCACATTTGGGGCATAAATATTCATGATTGTTAGGTCCTCTTGTTGGATAGATCCTTTAGGTATGATATAGTGTCCCTTTTCATCTCTTACTACAGTCTTTGGGATAAAATTTTATTTATCTGATATGAGGATGGCTACCCCAGCTTTCTTTTGAGGACCATTTGAATGGTAAATGGTTCTCCAACGTTTCATTTTCAGGCTGTAGGTGTCCTTAGATCTAAAACGAGTCTCTTGTAGACAGCAAATAGATGGGTCCTGCTTTTTTATCCAGTCTGAAACCCTGCATCTTTTGATGGGATCATTAAGCCCATTCACATTCAGAGTTACTATTGAAAGATATGAATTTAGTGTCATCGTAATACCTATTCAGTCCCTGTTTTTGTGGATTGTTTCTTTGGGCTCCCTCTTTCTTTTATAGGGTTCCCCTTAATATTTCTTGCAGAGCTTTTTTGATGGTCACATATTCTTTCAGTTTTTGCCTAGCTTGGAAGCTCTTTATCTCTCCTTCTATTCTGAATGAGAGCCTTGCTGGATAAAGTATTCTTGGCTGCATGTTCTTCTCATTTAGGACCCTGAATATACCATGCCAGCCCTTTCTGGCCTGCCAGGTCTCTGTGGAGAGGTCTGCTATGAATCTAATATTTCTCCCTATATAAGTTAGGGATCTCTTGTCTCTTGCTACTTTAAGGATTTTCTCTTTATCTTTGGAATTTGCAAGTTTCACTATTAAATGTTGGGGTGTTGAACAGTTTTTATTGATTTTAGGGGGGAATCTCTCTATCTCCTGGATCTGAATGCCTGTTTCCCTCCCCAAATTAGGAAAGTTCTCAGCTATGATTTGTTCAAATATGCTTTCTGGTCCTCTGTCCCTCTTGGCGCCTTCTGGAACCCCAATTAAACATAGATTTTTCCTTCTGAGGCTGTCATTTATTTCCCTTAACCTTTCCTCATGGTCTTTTGTTTTTGTCTTTTTTCCTCAGCTTCCTTCTTTGCCATCAACTTGTCTTCATGTCACTCACTCTTTCTTCTACCTCATTAACCCTCATTGTTAGGACCTCCAGTTTGGATTGCATCTCATTTAATTGATTTTTAATTTCAGCCTGATTAGATCTAAATTCTGTAGTCATGAAGTCTCTTGAATCCTTTATGCTTTTCTCCAGAGCCACCAGTAGCTTTATAATTGTGCTTCTGAATTGGCTTTCTGACATCAAATTGTAATCCAAATTCTGTAACTCTGTGGCAGAGAGTACTATTTCTGATTCTTTCTTTTGCGGTGAGTTCTTCTTTCTAGTCATTTTTCTCAGTGCAGAGTGGCTAAAAATGGATTGTACTTGTTACAAACTCTTCTCTCTGTAGCATTCCAGCTGTTCTCTCTTTAAATCTCAGGTCGAATTCGTGGGTTTTCAGGATGATTTGAAAGTTATCTAGGTAAGTTGGTGGGGACAGGTGACTTGGGGACCTATTCCTCTGCCATCTTGCCCCTAGAATCTCTTTGTTCATTCTTATTGTAGCATCTACCTTAACACAATCTCCCTCTCCCTCTCCTGCTCCCTTGGCAGGATTTTTGGTTCCCCTCTCCACCTTATTAGCAGTGTCTCAGCAGTGTGGCATGGCTGGCTTTATCATAGGTGCTCTTTTGTCTTGTAACTTCCATACCATGTTTCCAGTTAGATCATTAAGCTTACTTTCCTCTCCTAAATGTGTACTGTAGGAGACTGACCTGGCTTGTTCACCCTATGCCTTATTACTTCTCAGATGTCCTTATGCCTGAAAAAATACAGGCTCTAAGTCTACCCAAAGAACCAAGTTCGAATTTGTCTTAAAGAATAAACAGTTACATATTGTCAATATTATGAAATACAACTGTAGATTCACTTTACTCACAGTTACACTGAAATTGTGCATGTGTGGAATAGTTTGAAAAGAAGAATTTTTTTTAAAAGTACCATAAATTTGTCTGTTTTTTTTGCAGAAAACAGTATTTTTTAGGGTTTGTTCTTATGGGCATTATGATCATCATTGCCTTCAATTTTTAACTATGTAGTTAATCAGTAAAAGTATTCACAGGTTTAGACCAAAAATTGAAAGTTAAAGAATTAGTCCTCTGGGAGGATATTTTGGGGGAAAAAAATACAGTGACCACAAATTAAGTATGAAAACATGAGAGGGGAATTTCTAATAGTGGGCCATATAAAGACCTTGGAATAACCTCAAGTTTTCTTAGTTTGAATGTATATTTGCTGTTCACATTTGAGTTCCCCATTGCAACCTCATTAATATTGAGAAATAGAGTAACATGTATCTCAGGAGAAAAGAAATATGCATATACTATCTGTATATATATAATATATATATATATTTTCATGATTTGGAGAAGCATTAGGAAGATAGTCTTGATGAAAATATCTCTCAAAATTTAGCCACAAAATCCTGAAAATCCATCATTGGGGAACTTTTCTTGGAGTTCCAGCTCTCCAGGAGGAAGACATTATTAAGCTGCTGTCAGTCAAGGACACATGTACAAGCCAGATAGGATTGTCACAAAACACAGGCTCTGGAGTCAGATGGAGCTAGATTGAATTTAGCTTTGACACTCGCTCTGAGATTCTGGGCAAACTTTTTACCTTCTCTGAGTCCCAATTGCTTCATCTGTAAAATAGGGTTAATAATGACTATCAAATGAAAGGCTCAATGTAAATGAGCTGATATATTTAAAGACCCAATACAATACTGAAACTAGGCTCTTGATCAGGAGTGCCTGGGTGGCTCAATAGGTTAAGCATCCGACTCTTGATTGTGGCTCAGGTCATGATCTCAGGGTTGTGAGATGGAGCTCCTGTGTTAGGCTCCACGCTGAGAGTGGAGCCTGCTTAAGATTCTCTCTCTCCCTCTCCCTCTCCCTCTCCCTCTGCCTCTCCCTTCCCCCCATGCATGCTCTTTCTATCCCAGAAAATTAAATAAACAAACAAAGTAGGTACATAGCAATGATAATTATTAGCGATAACAGTAATATTTAATTCAGACTGGGTTTTGTTTAGTTTGGAGGTAGATAAAGACATTAAAGAGGTAGACAGATTCAGATCATTTTAAGGAAGATAATTTCCAGATTCTACATTTCTATTCATCTGCTTGCAAATATGCCTGCATCAGGTTGCTTCTCCTTTTTCATCTTTCCTTTTATAATTTCCCCTCATCTGCCTTTCAAAAGAGAGACAAATATCTCATCCAACTCAAATCATACTATGGTGCATTGCCATGGATATAGAAAGCTCTCGGATACAAAACAAAGGCAACTTAATCTATAGGGATTTGAGAGCCTCCTTTATTCAAAATGACACCATGAACCAAACATAATAAGGCATCATGTCTTTCCTTGTCTTATGCTTATCTCTGTTGGGGCAAAGCATAACTAACTGTTAAGAACTGAATGTTTCTCTCTCCATTCATCCACTGAATGAATTAATTCAATGAATGTCATTCATTGACACTTTAACACCCAAAGTTATTGTATTAGGAGGCAGGGATTTTGGGAGATAATTAGGTCATGAGAGTGGAATCCTCATGAATGGGATGAACACCTTGTAAGAAGAGATACATATGGGAGCCTGCTCCCTTTGTGCTGTCTGCCACATGGGGGATACAATGAGAAGATGGACATCTGGAAATCGAGAAGAGGACTCTCATCAGAAACCAGATCTTCCAGCACCTGATCACCTGATCTTGGACTTCAGGCCTGTGAGAAATTAGTATTTGTTGTTTAAGCCAGCTGTCTGGTAATTTGTTATAGCATCCTGAACTAAGACAAATATGTAAACAGTTGTGCTGACACATATTTAGATGTTTGGTTTTCAAGTATACTGCGGATTAGGCAGGGGATGAGGTGAATAATGATAGCTCTGTGTGTGTGTGTGTGTGTGTGTGTGTGTGTGTGTCTTCACTACTAGCAAAGAAGATATTGTTCTTGAGGAAAGAATCCTTTGAGAACGGAGTTAAAAAGAACATCTCCTGAAAATATTGATGATAGCAGCACGTTATTCGACAAACTCATGGTAGGGTTTCTGTACTTCAGCTGGCTAGCTATCTTGAAATGTTCAGGATTTTTAGAAGCATCCTGGAAAATGCCAGTCAGCCATGAGCTCTACTTTCTCTGCAATTTTACCATCTCAGTAATGAGGATGAGTTCTTTGAGTACTCTCATTTATCTGCATTTTAGTCTCATCTCAGTGGTATAATTTGCATGATTTCAAGATGGAAAGACCCACAAGTTCTTCCAACACATCAATGTTGTATTTTATTTTATTTTATTTTATTTTATTTATTTTATTTTATTTTTTTAATAATAAATTTATTTATTTTTTATTTTTTTTATTTTATTTATTTTTTTTATTGGTGTTCAATTTACTAACATACAGAATAACCCCCAGTGCCGTCAATAAATTTATTTTTTATTGGTGTTCAATTTGCCAACATACAGAATAACACCCAGTGCTCATTCCGTCAAGTGCACCCCTCAGTGCCCGCCACCCAGTCACCCCCCAACCCCGCCCTCCTCCCCTTCCACCACCCCTAGTTCGTTTCCCATAGTTAGGAGTCTTTATGTTCTGTCTCCCTTTCTGATATTTCCTACCCATTTCTTCTCCCTTCCCCTCTATTCCCTTTCACTATTACTTATATTCCCCAAATGAATGAGACCATATAATGTTTGTCCTTCTCCGATTGACTTATTTCACTCAGCATAATACCCTCCAGTTCCATCCACATCGAAGCAAATGGTGGGTATTTGTCATTTCTAATGGCTGAGGAATATTCCATTGTATACATAAGCCACATCTTCTTTATCCACTCATCTTTCAATGGACACCGAGGCTCCTTCCACAGTTTGGCTATTGTGGACATTGCTGCTATAAACATCGGGGTGCAGGTATCCCGGCGTTTCATTGCATCTGTATCTTTGGGGTAAATCCCCAGCAGTGTAATTGCTGGGTCGTAGGACAGATCTATTTTTAACTCTTTGAGGAACTTCCACACAGTTTTCCAGAGTGGCTGCACCAGTTCACATTCCCACCAACAGTGTAAGAGGGTTCCCTTTTCTCCGCATCCTCTCCAACATTTGTGGTTTTCTGCCTTGTTAATTTTCCCCATTCTCACTGGTGTGAGGTGGTATCTCATTGTGGTTTTGATTTGTATTTCCCTGATGGCAAGTGATGCAGAACACTTTCTCATGTGCTTGTTGGCCATGTCCATGTCTTCCTCTGAATGGATGAAAGATCTAAATGTGAGACAAGATTCCATCAAAATCTTAGAGGAGAACACAGGCAACACCCTTTTTGAACTCGGCCACAACAACTTCTTGCAAGATACATCCACGAAGGCCAAAAGAAACAAAAGCAAAAATGAACTATTGGGACTTCATCAAGATAAGAAGCTTTTGCACAGCAAAGGATACAGTCAACAAAACTAAAAGACAACCTACAGAATGGGAGAAGATATTTGCAAATGACGTATCAGATAAAGGGCTAGTTTCCAAGATCTATAAAGAACTTCTTAAACTCAACAGCAAGGAAACAAACAATCCAATCATGAAATGGGCAAAAGACATGAACAGAAATCTCACAATGTTGTATTTTATAATAAGAAACATATATTAGAGGTAAGTTAATATTTTGCATTTTTTCAGTATTTATTCAAATTTACAAGAGAAACATTGCATTAATTTTTGCTAAAAGTTGGCAAAATATGAAATCCATGATCATTTTTGTGAAGGTACCAGTCTCCTGCTCACTGTCACTCACCAATGACTTTTCTGCTCAGATATCGAATCCTACCATGTGCTTATTAGGAGTATTAGACTGCTCTGACTGCTATAACAAAATACCACACACAGGATGGCTTAGCCAACAGAAATTGGTTTTCTCACAGTTCTGGAAGCAAAGGTCAAGATCAGGGTTACAGGCATAGTTCTAATGAGGGCTCTTTCTGGCTTGCGGGCAGCCACCTCCTCTCAGTGTCCTTACATGGTGGAAAGTACTCTGGAGTCTTTCTCTTTTCTTACAAAGGCACCCTTTGGGTTAGAACTCCACCCTTATGATGTCATTTAACTTTTATCACCTCCTCACAGGCCCTGTGTCTAAATATATTGGCGGTTAGGGCTTTGATATAGGAATATTAAGGGCGGGGGACACAATTCAGTCCATAACATTGGGTTTAACTTAACACCAATGTGTTGCAAATTATACTCTAAATAATGTGCTCAACCATCCTTAATGTACTTTTTGTAAGCTTCTACTTATTAATGATTGGGTTTTTACTCTTCCTATCAATTTACATAAGATATTTTAACTAGTCTTTTAAAATCAGAACACCTATTTAGTTTCAAAAACAAGTCACAATTTTTCCCAGGTGCAAAGCAAATATAGAATGACTTAAGATTTAGAAAACCGGTTTAATTAGCATTAATTTCTCCCTTTCAGATGTTAACGTATTGCCAATTCTGTGAAATATATAATTATATAAACATAACTGACCTCAGCCAACTTTGGGAAGAAGTCACTAATATAGGGATAAATATCATCCAGCATCTGTGTCTGTCTTTTTGTTGTGTCTTTACTACATACTTTGAGATGTCCATAAAAAAATGAAATGTGACATTAGGCATTGGTCTTTGTTCATAGTCAAGGAGAAAAGTCCTAACATGCACAATTTATATAATTTTGCTTTTAACCCTAGTTTTATCTATGTTAGCTCCATAAGCAAGATGCCTCTAAAAAAGATGAATAGTATAATCAATAGTCACGTGATAAGTTTTGGTTAAAATTTTTTTGGTCATACTTCCTAAAAACTGAAAAAATGCAGAACTCTAGAGACTGGATAGCAATGGTTTTGCTTGGTTTTGTTTTTTAATTAGGTGGTTTCCAGTTCTCCGTTTTCAAAAAAAAATTAGAGGAGGACCTAACCAAGTTGACCACAGATAGATAATGAAAATACTTTTTTGATAATAGATTACTGTACATTTTTTGACTTATAATTATGAAGGTATTCAAATAAAAGAGTGACATTTCCATGAGAAAATGCCTAACATTCTCATTACTTATTTAATTGAACAAGATTTCTCAGGGCTTATGTATATAAAATTGAAAAATGGGACAGAATTGCTGCCGAATCCTGTCTTATTCTAACAGGATAACAGGTAACAGCCTAGATAAATGAACTTATTAAAAAAGATTCACTTATTCATTTGTATTGATTTTCTGATAAAGCTTTACTTGATATGCTTGAGAATTATTTCTCAAAATATGCTATGTATGTATGCTACTTTGGTCAACTGTGTACTAAAAATCATTGTACAGATAACCCAGAAAACTTTAAAAATACTTAGAATAGGGATCCCTGGGTGGCGCAGCGGTTTAGCGCCTGCCTTTGGCCCAGGGCGCGATCCTGGAGACCCGGGATCGAATCCCACGTCGGGCTCCCGGTGCATGGAGCCTGCTTCTCCCTCTGCCTGTGTCTCTGCCTCTCTCTCTCTCTCTCTCTCTCTCTCTGTGACTATCATAAATAAATAAAAAAAAATTTAAAAATACTTAGAACATTATGGTCATACAAAATTACAATGTTTTAATTTCAACCCAAAGACAATTATTTTTGTAATGGTAGTGAAGTTAATAGAGTGATCAGACAAAATTTATCAAATATAAAAATATATTACATTAATGAGATCCTTTTTTGGGAAATATGAGATCAAGGAGAAAAAAGAATGACATACATTTCCATTTGTCAAAAAAGAAATTGTGAATTTTTTTTTTTTACATTTTATTTATTTATTCATGAGGGATGAGAGAGAGAGAGAGAGAGAGAGAGAGAGAGAGAGGCAGAGAGAGAAGCAGGCTTCATGCAGAGAGCCCGGCGCGTGGGACTCAATCCTGGGTCTCCAGGGTCACACCCTGGGCTGGAGGTGGTGCTAAACCGCGGAGCCTGTCTGTGAATTTTTTAAATGAGTGAGAATAGGTATCAAATTACTTTGGCATTTAGAATCCATTGGGTAGAAACTGTGATACAAGTTTTGTTTAAAAATCAATATTTAGAAGTGCGTGGATGGCTCAGTTGGTTAAGTGGCTGCCTTCAGCTCAGTTCATAATCCCAGGGTCCTGGGATCAAGCCCCATGCCAGGCTCACTGCTCAGTGGGGAGTCAGCTTCTCCCTCTGCCCCTCTTTACCCCTTTTCATGCTCACTTGCACTCTCTCTCTCTTTCAAATAAATAAATAAAATATTTTTTTAAAAATCGATATTTATAATGTTTCTGGGTGGCTCAGTCAGTTGAACATCCAATTCTTGATCTCAGCTCAGGTCTCAGTCTCGGGGTTGTGAGTTTGAGCCCCACATTGGGCTCCACACTGTGCATGGAGCCTGCTTAAAAGTAAAAATGAAAATAAAGAAATAAAATAAAAAAATCAATATTCCCAACATGATAGTACATATTTTAAATATATTCAAGTTTGTGATGAAAAATTTTATGTGTCTACTTGAAAATGTGCAAGAGGATACATAATTTTTCAACATTCTTTTAGGAGGTATGTGAGAAAAAAGTTTGAAGACCACTGATTTGACGTGTCAAATCTTAACAATTGATGATGATGGACTTTATGGGGGAAAAGGGGACAGAGAAACCTAGAGCATAGAGAAAGGCAGACTTGGGTGTGCTGTTGATAGGAGCTCTTGTGATAGAAAAGTAGAGTTGGGGAAATAAGAAAAAAACCCCAAGATTATACACAATTCCCAAAGTTCTGAATTTTTGGCTGGCATCCTTGAGGCATGGCCTCATCCATTATTGATGAGCTTTTGCAAAGCAGATTTATGTTAAAATTGGTTCTCTTTTCTGATGGATTTAATTAGGTTGGAGACCAAGACTCCATTATCATATCCGTGATTCCTCCGTACCTGGCACTGTGCTAGGTGCTGGAGACACAAAGAAGGGCATGATGAGAAGATCTCTTGAGGAGTGTATGGCATAGAAGGAAACTGGAAGTTAATATAATCTTGAGTTGGAAGTCACTGAACATGTGCTCTGAGTACTTTTCATTTATATCCCATGTTTCTCTGCATAAAATCTTTGAAGTACATGCCATTTGAGTTATTTTTAAAGAAGGTGTTGATGAATTTGTCATAATTATAGCAGCTCCATATACATGTGTAGTGTTTTATAGTTTTTAAGGTGATTTCACATAAAATAGCTTATTTGGTCTCAACAACAATCCTTTGTGGCAGACAAGACCTGTGTTATTACTCTCACTTCAGAGATGAGAACATTATGGCCTAGAAGGATTTGGTGGGTTTGATCACATCATAGGGCTACTAAATGGCAGAATGGGATAGAACCCAGGATGACCTTGAAGCTCCTACTTTGCCCTTTGCCCCTAAGACCGTGTTAGAGCTTGAGGCACTGAGTTTCCTCTCCCACACAATGGGAAAGACAGCCCCCTTCGAGCCCCTTCTGTTCCGACACATCACGCTATTATACCAGTCTGCAAAGCCCTGACCACTCTTTCACCTGGACCATTTCTCAAGGTTGTTCATGGAGCTGGTAACCTCGAGAAGATCTGATAACAAGCACTCCGAGCTGTAAATCTACCTTACTGTTTGCTATAAAAGTATGGATCCTTCCAAGACAGTTATGATGGAAAGCCACTGCATGCCTATCATCGATCTGGGCCCATGACGTTGCCCTATGGGTTTTGAGGGTAATTGTAACCAAGGCAAATATACTGATAAATATAAACTCAGATATAGATGGGCAAATAGGAACTCATGCTTCTGACTATGCTGAGAGTAATCAAGACCTTTGTCTTTGGCCTACAAACCTCATGTCTTTTGCCAGCATCTGTGAATGGTAACAGAGTCACTGATTCACTTGTACACAGAGTAAAATCCAGTCTCAGACCTGACATGACAGTGACATGCACTGGTTAGGCGTTTGAGGATAGTGTGTGAGGATGTGTAAGGTACGACGGGGCTCATATAGGGCTTCAGAGGACGTGTACTCCCAGAATCTGAATTCAGGAATCTGAGAGTCAGGAAAAGACCTCACAAAAGGAAGCTGGCAAAAATTGACACTCACTGGTCTAGAAATAGCCACACACTGAACCAACGAGGTCCAAGAAATCTGTTGCTTCTCTGGCAGGTTTGGTATTTTACATGTTACGGTGTCAGGCTGTGTGACCCCAGTGTGCAAAAACGTAATCGTATTATTCTGTAATGAAATGTAACTTTGCTTTCTGGTTCTAATCTCTGCCAATGGTAGATGATGGAAATTGACAAAGGTGACAATTGCTTCAAGTTTGAACTCAGATTCCTTTCCTCCTCGTTCTTCTTCAGCAAGGGGCTCTAGCATGAGGGTGGGGTGGAAAGAGGTAAATTCAGGCTAAGGTACTTTCTGTCTCTGCTGGCCTCTGCCAAGGTATGACTCATCCTACTGGATCTTGGGCATTTTGTCTCTTGCTGAACGGATGGTGACATCACTGGCGCCATCATGGCCTTCAGTTGTTACGTTCATATATTCCATGTTCTTCTCTCTCAGGGACCACTTCTGGTCCGAGAACCCTTTTCCAGCATATAGTTCCTCTTAATTCCATTTTTTTTTTTTTTTGGTGCCCTGCTGGGGTATACAAGGCTCTCTGAGACTCATCTGCTTGGCTATGTGCTTCCACCATTGTTCATCTATCATTCACATGCCATGTTGGTTTCTCTTGGGGGCTTGCATCTCACTAGGATGCCAGGCTCTGGCCTTTCTCCTTTAGAGTCCTCCATGAACTTATCTCAGGTTTCTATCTGCTTGTCTAACTTGCTATTCCTCATGTTCCCTTTAGAGCTTGCATGTTGGGGATGGAGAGGTAGGGACACTCTCAGGGCCTTACCAGTGTCTGAATTCCAGTTATATCTTCTGTGATATAGGCACATATCTCCCCATTTGTTAAATTTCTATCTACTTTTAATCTAATTTACATTCTTCTCCCATCAATGGTCCATGGCATAAGGTTCTCTGAATCCTCGGTGTTTGGATCTTGATATTTAGAGTTAAGCTTTGGGATGCCTGGGTGACTCAGTGGTTGAGCATCTGCCTTCAGCTCAGGTCATGATCCCAGGATCTTAGGATCAAGTTCCACATTGGGCTCCACATGGGGAGCCTGTTTCTCCTTCTGTCTCTGTCTCTCTCTGTGTGTCTCTCATGAATAAATAAATAAAATCTTTAAAGTAGAATAAAGTTCAGCCTTTTTTTTTTTTAAAGAAAAAAAAAAAAAAAAGAAACCTTCTGTTCTCTTGAACACCTGCCACTTACAATAGAAAGCCATGGCCTGCAGAACATAGTCTCTGCTATAGATTTAGCTCCTAACCCATGGTTTGTACTCTGCCTGGATTTTCCTACTCTGAGGGTGGCATGTACAGAAAGTGCCCACTGGCTGCTGAATAGTAGGTGAAAGAAAGGGTAACAGGAATTTAAAAGTACATAGCTTAATAATAATAATAAAAATTGCTACACTACAATTGGGAAACCATGCCTATTTCCAGGATCTTCATCAAGAGACCATGATGTTCCCAGGAAGTTGGCTAACTGCAACTGGTATAAAGAAGCTGCAACCTACTCAAATTACATTGCAACTTGCCAGGAATTAAGTAATGGTTTCCTGGAATTGGAGAGTACCATGTACGCAGCAATGTTTATCTAACACCGTGCTGAAGAGTCTGGCCTCAGCTTCTGGAGGGCCAGCGGGGTTATTGAGATCGCAATGTCTCTAGAAGGGAGGGCAGTTTATCAGTTCATTCAGGGGCCCAGCTTTTGGGGGATAGAGTTGATGACTCAGCATGAAAAGCAGATTCCTTTGCTTTAACCTCTAGCTGTTTGGAAACTCCAGCTAGATAATCTGATTATAGATCTGGATTGGGATTAAAGAATTTTTATATTTATATTATTATAAATTTATATATATATATACATTTTAAAATATTTATTGAGAGAGAGAGAGAGAGAGCATGAGCAGGGGGAGGAGCAAAGGGGGAGGTGCAAGCAGATTCTGTGCTGAGCTTGGAGCCCCATGTGGGGCAAGCTTGATCTCATGACCCTGAGACCATGATCTGAGCCGAAACAGTGTCAGGCACTTAACTGAGCCACCCAGTTGCCCCAGGACTTTATATTTTAACAGGCTTCTTCTGGACCACATTTTGAGAAGATTAGATGGATTGAAGTGCTTAAGATAAAAATTAAATATTAAATATTCAGTGACAATACCACCCTTTGATCCAGGCTAGAGGATCTAATTTGGGCTCAGTGGTGTGGAGGACCTGCTCTGGTCATGTCCCTCCCCATGCAATGGGGAGTCTGTGGGCTCAAGGGGATATACCAACCTATAACCTGGGACTGAGCATTTAGATGACCATCAGGGTACTGGGCCCCTGGAAGGTTCTGCTCAAATGGCCCTGAGCTGGCCAGGTTTGGCACAGGCTTTTATGCTACTGTAGACAGCCTTAGGCCTCAGCGGAGGCTGGGGGCAGCCGTTTGTGGGGATGGTGATGAAGCGCCACTGTTGGGAACTGCGGTGTCTACTAGTGGCTGGAGGAAGCCCCACGTGGAAGCCAGGCCGTGGAGGAGCTGGAGTACACTTGGGATCAGTCTCTCCCACTGTACCCCTGCATTCTTACACCTGGTGTTCCAGGTGCCTTTTTTTTTTTTTTAAGATTTTATTTATTTATTCATGAGAGACAGAGAGACAGAGCGAGGCAGAGACACAGGCAGAGGGAGAAGCAGGCTCCTTGCAGGGAGCCCTACATGGGACTCAATCCCAGGTCTCCAGGATCATGCCCTGGGCCAAACGCAGTGCTAAACCGCCGAGCCACCCAGGGATCCCCTCCAGGTGCCTTTTTAAGGCACATTTATGAGGTAGGAGAACAGAACATGTTTCATTGAGCAGCTCTTTAGCTTTGATTTATAACTTCTAAATATGTAGACGTCTGGTTTCTGGGACTTCATCGTATTCTTGCCTCATGTCCCACAATGTTTGGGGCAGATCTGATCAGTGTGTTCAATTATTAGTGTCTTAGAATTGATTTCTTCTGATTAAGAAATTGTCCTTCAAGCCCAGCCTGGGAGAAGGAAAAACGGATAAGAAGAAAAGAAAAATGTGGCCTTGGGCTCGGCCATGCTGGGTGGCCCAGTGAGGGAGCGAATCAGGCCTGTAGGGCAGGGGGAGGCTCGGGGCAGCCTTTGCAAGCCTGTCTGCTATCCTCTCCTCTGGGGGGTGGGCCTGGGGGGCATAATTCTCTTCTGCTGAACTGACCATTTCAGCTATTTTGGATGGGCCAAAACTCAGATTGTCTAACCTCCTTCTTTCCGGGATTCCAGCCTCTCCCACATCAGTCAAGTTGCCCTGATTTATTCTTGGAGGAAGACAGAGTCAGGAAATGTGAACATTTTTCAGAATGACTTTAAAATATTTTCCACCAAAATTGAATGTTAAAAAAAAAGAAGAAAAAAAAAAAAAAAAAAAAGAAGAAGAAGAAAAAAAGACTTGCTCAGGGTTGTATCAACTACTTTATAAGTGGATTAACAAAGCAAATCTGATTTATTTTTTATGTTTGGAATAGACTAGAAGGTGTAAAAGGACTTGTTACATGACACTCACCCTTCTTGTTGTCATGTACCACATACTTTTTAGGAAATATTCCTTTTTACACCCAATTACTTTTGTTTTAATTCTCTGCTTCCATTGGGTGTGCTATATACAGTTGTCCAGGTTGTTTACTGCATAAGAACACCAACCCTATAAATCAGTGGGGTTTGAAATCCAGGCTAGCTTCTCCTTGTCAAGCTGAGTGGCTCTCATGAACCTGATCCAACATGAGGGAGTCTCTAATCACAAAAAGTCACAGCCTGCCCATCAAGTACGGACCTCCAGGCCTGGATCCATGCAGGAGGGTCCTTAAGGATTGTCATGATAGCCAAACATTTAAATAAGGTACACTATTTTTTTTTTTTTCCCAAGAGGACTTCTCTGCCAGAATGACATGCCTGAGCAGGGAGCAGATCCTGGCTATCTGGTCAGATATGGCTCCTATTATAGGTCAAGAAATAAACATTCTGGTTTAAAAAGTATTTCCCATTGTATGGTTAACTGGAGTCAGCTCCCCAGAGTCTTTCCTCCTGGGTGAACTGACAACGTTGGATTTCTAAATCAGCAAAGTTGAAGGTACTACACTTGTGGTGACCTTTTGCAGCCTTATAATGTCCAGAGCAGAACAGCAGGCCGGTTGCATGCAATCCTTTGAAACCGCTTGAAATCGATTGCAGCGTACTAGGGGTTTACCTTGTAGACATGAAGAGAGGAAAACTGGTACTAACCATGGCATTCCCTGTGTGCATTTTCTTTCCTCTTACTCTGCTTTATTTTTCTTCATATTACTTTTCACTACTGGATCCTCTGTTACCTATCAGTTTGTTTATTGGCTATATATTTAACGAGTTTTTGCCACTACATATTTGTTGAATAATAAATGAATGACCCACAAGGATGCAACTATCAGCCTTTGCTGTATTGTCAGTGTACTGTTAGGAATGAAGACTGCACTTCCATGGCCCACCCTAAATGAGCATGAAATCAATCCCCTCTGGGCTGGAAGGGGAAAGGGCAGGTGTGCGAGGGAGACGCTCAAGGTAACCAAACAGTAGAGGATACCAGGATGACTCCATATGTTGAAAAAATGGTGGGAGCCTCTTAGGAGATGCTCAGCTGGGAATTTGGGTTCTTTCCCCTTGCTATCTCCCATCTCCTTGCAGCAAAGAATGCCTTTCTAGAAGGAATAGAAATTTGTGCAGCAGCCATGATTTCTGTGGGTCCCAGAAAAAAGCCATGCCTCATTACTGCTTTGAACTGTATAGTAATGTGGAACAGAACTAGCTAGAGCCAGAAAATGGAGATTTGATGAGTCCTCTAAGATAAAGTGAGTAACTGCAGCTGGAGACTGAATATTTATTGCTATTCATATATCGGTTTTGAGCAAAGAAGGTAATTAGTCCAATCTGGATCAGCATTGCTCAAGAGCATGGAGGAGGACATTTCTTCCCCTGTCTCAGCCCTGCCAGTCCTTTGCTAGCAAAGCTCAATATCTCTAGCCTCGCCCTTGAATGCTCATCACCATCTTGCTCTAATGAAAACCCAGCTCTTCACTGAGAACGCCGTCTTCCTCTTCTCCTGCAGCCCTGTCACGTGGTGGCTGTTTTCTCCCTCACGGTTTTGTGCTAGTAGACCTGGAGGTGGGATGCAATTCCTTTTTGCTCCTCCTTGTCACTTCTGCATTAGTCTCTTTCCTCCCTAAAGATGTCTTGTATTGAAACTCAGGTAGTCAGGTCATGCCACTTGGTCGTCTCACTTCATTGACATCTGTCATGTCTAGCTGGTTCCTTGGTGCTCTGGCCTCACCGTCGTGGTCCAATTCCAGTCTCTGTTCTTGGCAATTTCAACCTATAGATAGATAGTCCCTCCATTCCCCTGATCTCTCAGTTCCCTGTCTACCTCTCTTCTCATAGTCTGGTCTGCCACTTTCTGTTACTCCCAAAGTCATACCAGACCCTGTCATTAACCCTGTGTATGCCATCTGTGATTGTGACATATGGGTCCTACTCTCTGACTCCTCCCTACCCCCTACCCCAGTGCACTCCCACTAGCACTCTTTCTAGGGCTGTGTAACAAAGTACCATAGACTGGGGGGCTTAAGCAATAGGCATTTATTCTCACACAGTTCTGGAGGTTAGAAGTCCAAGATCAAGGTGTGGGCAGGTTGATTCCTCTTGAGGGCTATGAGGGAGAATCTGTTCCATGCCTCTCCCCTGTCTTCGGGTGGTTTGCTGGCCATCTCTGGTATTCCTTGGCTTGTAGATACATCACTCCAATCTCTGCCTTCGTCTTCACATGGTGTCCTCCCTATGTGTGTTGTCTTGTCCAAATCTCCCATTTCTATAAAGACATTGGTTATATTGGATTTAGGAGCCACCATATTCCAATATGGCTTCATCTTAATGCAACTAATGACTTCTCAACTGACTCTATTACCAAGTAAGGTCATGTTTGGAGGTACTGGGGACTTCAACATATAGATTTTTGAGAGGATACAAATTTAGCCCATAACACTATCTCCAGCAATCCTTCAACTCTACTGGGACCTATACTCTTATCTTGTGTGCTTCCCTGTTGCCTTCCCCTTCCTCCTTATCAATACCTTATATCTCATTAAAACCGTTCCCTTGCCTGTCCCCTTGCAGCTCTCACTTTGTTGAACTTTCTTGGCTAAGCTTTCCACCTACTCAGTGCTTGATCCCATGCAGCTGAATGTGACTGGAGAAAAATAACCGTGCTGACTCTTATCATTTTAAATTTATGAATATAAATCCTAAATGGACTCTTAATGCTGCTTGGCGAACATACTCTCTCCTATATCATCAGTTTCCTCCTATTGAATTGTTGCTCTCACCATACAAACATATTCATATTTCTCTCATATTAATGGTATAAAAAAAACTTCCTTTGACCCCACATCTGCCAGTAGCTCTCTCTCCCAAGCTCTACCAACTGCCACTTTTCACGGCACAGTTCTAGAATTGTCTATACCTATTATATCCAGTTCCTCTCTTTTTATTCTCTTTCCTTTCCAATCAAATTTATGTCCCCCTCCCCAAAATTCTCATGTCAAGATTACCAAAGATCTTCAAATTATGATGTCTAATGGCCCATTTTAGTCTTCATTTTATATGATCTATTATTGACGCTCAACATAGCTGATCACTCTCTTCTGGAAGCAGCTTTCTTCCCTTGGCTTCCAGGATGCTCCTTTGTTTTCCTCTTATCTCACTGGCCCATTTCTCTCAGTCTCCTTTGCTGGTACCTCCCTTACTCCCAGCCTCTGCAGAACCCAGGGCTTTGACTTTGGGCCTCTTGCCCTTTCCATCTTCACTCACTTCGGGTGATCTCAGTCAGTTTCATGGGTTTAGATGTGACCCAAATCAAGTTTATGTCTCCAGCCTGGATCTTTCCTTTGGGCTATAGGCTGATATGCATTTGCTTCTTCAACTTCCCTACTTGGGTATCTAATATGTCTCCCAACTCAACATATCCAGATGTGCACTCCCGATCTCACCCCCACCCCTGCTGCTCCATCCTTCACTTGCTCAGGCCACTACCCCGGAGTCAGCCTCCTTTCCCTCACAGCTCATAGGGACTGGTGCTGACTCTCCCTTCAGAATGTGTCCAGAGTTCGATGCCTTCTCACCATGCCCACTGCGACCACCACTCCCATGATGGCCTCAGTCTCTGACTAGCCTCTCATCTCTGCAGTCTGTTGCAGGGCAGCAGCCAGAATGATCTGTGTGACACTCCAGCCAGATCAATCCCTCCTCTCCTCAAACCTTACAATGGCTCTCCGCGTCATTTTGGAATAAGAGCTGAAGTCCTTACGAGGTCCTCCCAGATCTGGGAACCACCATGACTTTCCTGCCCGTCCCTCTTCCTCTTCTCTGGCTTTCCTTCTCCTCCCAGGCTGCTCTCCCTCCTCTTCCTTGATCGCATCAAGAACACACCCTGCCTCTAGCTTCAGCCCTGTGTATTCCCTCTGCCTGAACTGCCCTCCCCTCAAGTAATGCTGTGTCTTCTTTGCTCACTGCCTTCCATCTTTGCTCAGATGTCACCTTCTCCGTGAAGCATCCCTGACCTCTGTTTAAATTCCAGACCCTGCCCATCGTCCTGGGCCTCCTTCACCCTGATGCATTTTCTCCATAACATGTTTTACATCCTCATATACTATGTGACATACTTATATATTATGTTTGTTGGTTATTCTGTGTGTCACCCAGTAGAATTCAAGTTCCATGATTTTTTAAATAATAAATTTATTTTTATTGGTGTTCAATTTGCCAACATACTGAATAATACCCAGTGCTCATCCCGTCAAGTGCCCCCCTCAGTGCCCGTCACCCAGTCACCCCCACCCCACACCCTCCTCCCCTTCCACCACCCCTAGTTCGTTTCCCAGAGTTAGGAGTCTTCATGTTCTGTCTCCCTTTCTGATATTTCCTACCCATTTCTTCTCCCTTCCCCTCTATTCCCTTTCACTATTATTTATATTCCCCAAATGAATGAGATTTTTAAAAAAAGATTTATTTATTGGGGCACCTGGGTGGCTCAGTGGTTAAGCATCTGCCTTTGGCTCAGATTGTGATCCTGGGGTCCTGGGATCGAGTTCCGCATCGGGCTCCCCGCAGGGATCCTGTTTCTCCCTCTGCCTGTGTCTCTGCCTCTCTCTCTGTGTCTCTCATGAATAAATAAATAATATCTTAAAAATATACTTATTTATTTTAGAGAAAGAGCATGGTGCGGAGGGGTGGAGAAGGAGGGAGAGAGAAACTCAAGCAGACTCTGTGCTGAGCATGGAGCTACAGAAGCAGGGCCTGATCTTAAGACCCTGAGATCATGACCTGAGCCAAAACCAAGAGTTGGATGTTAACTGATTGTACCCCAGTGAGTTCCATGTTTATTGGTGCTTCTTTTTATCCCTAAGCCCAGAACACTGTTGATGCCTAGTATGTACTCAGCAAATATTTGGTGAACGAATGGAGAGTTACCCAGAACTTGGCAATAAAAGAGAATGGACTGGCAAAAGGAGGACGGTGGCCTTGGCTAGGAGTGCTGTGAAAGAAGTGAGCCAGTTAACACCAGAACCACTCTGCAGTTTTATCTGGATGCTACTTGAAAGCTGTGGTATAAAGGTTGATGTGTGATTTAATAGGTGATTAAATTGGCTTATTCCTAAGCACAATTTGGCGAGTACTCTTTTGTTGCCTTTAGAAAGTACTGAGTGATACATGCTACCTCCTTCCCAATAAAGGCCCATTTGGGAGCCTCACATTAAAGTGAAGAAGCTGCGGGGCAGGCCGGCCTGGCTATGTCATTTTACAGACCCAATCAGGGGTCTATAGAATGCAAGTCAGGGTCTGTCTGTGTTCAAAGGCTTTTAAAAAATACCTTTAAAAATCCACGTGCCCTCATCCCACAGTAGTGATGCAATAGACTGCAGGTGCTGTGGTGACGGGTTTCACTGCCGATATTCCAATGTCCCTGCTGGCTTGGCCACTGATTACCGTCCCACAGAATAATAGGCCACAATTTAGGGTTAGAGGGAAGTAAAAACTTGTCCATTTATTTGTTATAGGAACACTTCTTGGGAAGAGTGAGCTGTTAGAAAAAAAGCAGTGTTGATTTTTGTATTTACAGAACATTATTTACATATATGCATATTATTTGAAGTTCTGTAAAAGCCCACATTGGTACCAGGCAACATCTAAAACGGGGGCATAGATAGCAGCACTAAAGAGGAGAGGGGCCCTCCAACAGGACAGTTGCATCCCTGCGTCTGATGTCCGAAATTGTTGAATCCGACAAGTAGAAGGCCTCTTGTGTGTGTGTGTGTATGTGTGTGCATGTGTGTTTTACTTAGCTTTCACTCTAATTAGTGGCATATCTTTTTAGTTTGTTTCCTAGTGTTAGTGAATTTCTTCTCTAATCTTGGTTACCTTCAGCAAATACAGAGATGGGCCAGTGAATGAACTTCAGTTTATTGGATGTGTTAGGTGACCAGGTTTGCCCAAGTTCAGGAGACAACAGTGGAAAAATGGAATCATGACTGGTGGAAATATTGGAAGGACAAATATGGAGTGAACAAATTGTTGAGAAGAAGAAAATTCTTTTACAAATTTGGCTGTTTTGTGGAGATTTGGATTTTAGCATTTTACATTAATGTTTGTCAGCCAATTCCCTCACCCACTTGGACCATATGAATGGATTTACAGGAACCACTCTGTCTTTCCAGGGTCTCTGTGTAAGATTTCCTGAACCACCCCCTACATTTGGAATCCCAGGAATTTTCTTGGATTATTATACAGTCCTGGGGCAACCCCTTAGGGATCCATAGGAGGGGAACGAGGACAAAGCAGTAAAAAGGGAGACATAGGATCAATTTAATGCAACAAAGGGAGAAGAGAGGGAAGAGGAAATAGGGAAAAAGAACCACATGTGGGTAACATGGGTTCTGACTATAATAAAATTAATGAACTGTTCTGTAGCTGTTGGAAATAAATTTTAGTGACATGCTTACTCTTTTTAAATGAACAGACGACTTACTCTTTTTGTAAATGAACAGATGACTGTCAAGGTGGTTGATTGTGTAGTTCTGACACGTTGTATGTGAGAAAAAGTCCATCTCAAATTTTCTGGGTACACTTTGAGCTCAGATCTCTACAATTCTTTAGAAACAGCTGGTAGAGTAGAAAGGGGGAATTCTTGGTGTGGCTGTGATTCACTTCCCTGCCCTGTGATTCACTACTCTGTTGCGAATGGCGGACACATGGCGAGGATAGAATAACTGGTTTTGAGGCTTCATGAGCGGATTCAACACTGTGTCTTTATGTTTTGACACCATTTGAGTCAAAGCTTTGAGGTGTTTTAACATCACAAAGGAGCAGAGAGGTGAAGGATCAAAAGATGAACACAATGAACATGTGTAAGAGCTTGGTATCTAAAAGCATCCATTTCTTGCATGACACCAGCAAGTGAGATTAGGCAGCCACTGATGGGATGGGATGAGTGATGAAAGCAAAACTGCTTTCTTTTTTTAAACAGAAAGATCCAACCACCTGCTCTTACATGGCTTTTTTTATATAAGGTTTTGTTTATTTATTTGACAGAGAGAGAGAGAACGAGAGAGCAAGAGAATAAACAGGGGGAGCAGGAAAGGGAGAAGCAGGCTCCCTGCTAAGGGACCCCATGCAGGGCTCAATCCAGGACACTGGGATCATGACCTGAGCCAAAAGAGATGCTCGGCCGACTGAGCTACCCAGAAGCCCCCGACACTCTTTTAACTGAAATATTTACAGTGAATAAAGAAAGGCAGCTAAGTAAACATTCTTGGGCTCCCACTCACCCAAACTCCCTCCCTTCTCAAAATTTGTCACTAATAATTGTGAAAATTCAGCCAAAGAAACACTGGTAATGTTACAATATACTTAAAAGCTTATATCTAATATACAAATAAACAAGTTATGCAGTCATTGGTTACCTAAATTAAGGTGCTAAAAATTTCTGACTGCTGAATTTGTATTTGTATTTATGGTAGCAATTCAAAATGTGAAAAGAAAAATTAATTCTACTAGGTCATGAAATTATGAAAGTTTTCCTTAGAAAGATGTCCTCATTTGAACACCCAACTGGATAGTGAAACTTGAGTATTCTTGTTGGTGGAGAATTAGATGTAATGAGATGAATGCACTGTCTCTACTTCTGGTTTGTTTTTCTTTTAAGAAACTGAAAGTCCAAGGTTGGTAACATATATTTAACTACAGAGATTTTTTTTATTTTGTTTTTTTGTTTGTTTGTTTTTGTTTTTTGCAAAACAATACTGTTTTATTATCAAGACCCTGCCCAGGGGAGTAGGGGCCCACTCTGTTCCCAGAGGGACAATGGATGATGGGTGTGTGAGATCCGTCAGGGAGTTAGGTCAGTGCTGTGAGAATAGCCCCAGCCACCACGGGAGCCTGGACATCTGAGATAGGATCTGGGGGAAACTTTGGGGAGTAAGATCCCCCAGGAGACTGAGGAGCTGAGGCTGAGCTCCCCCTTGGCTCCTCTGCAGGAGGCCAGTGAGGGCTGTGAGCTCAGGTCCACTGACCCAGGTGGTGAGGCGCCAGAGCATGGGGTGGAGAATGATAGGGGGCTTTGTTTTCATCTAGGTTATTGTATTTCAGCCTAGCACACCATTTTATATCATTACCCAGCAGTTAATCTCATTAGAAACCTACCTATTTGCTTGGTAGTGAGTGTGAAGGGGCTGAGGGAAATGGAGACATTTGAGAAGCCACCAGCTGAGAGCCAATAGCTCGAGATGCATCTATATCTTTCTCAGATTGGAACTGTGGCCGACTATTTATGGGTGCCAAAACATGAAGTCTGGCATTAAATCCCCCACAAGTCTCTAGTGTGACAGCATATTTTAACATCGCTTAATACAGGCAAGGCGGGGAGGAGGGAAGAAGAAGCATATTGCTGAACCAAAATAGTAGTAGTATGGTCGAGAGTTATAAAGTTACAGTCTCTTTAAAAAATTTTATCCCCAATTGAGCGAATCAAAGAAATAATTGCTTGGTTAAGTTTTTTAGATATTTTAAAAATATTGCAGAAATCAGGCTAAACATACCTGTGAGCTTTCCTGCTGACCTGAGCTGGCTCCAACACATTGCAAATCAAGAGGATTATAAGCTAAACCAGACTGTGGGAGAGTGGGGAGCTCTCACCAGGTTTCCCGATAGGCGATGACTTAGAGATGTTGCAAGTCGGGGATCGGTATAGTTGAGGCTGATCAGTATCGTTGATAGTTTAGACAGTACAGAAGTTGATCAGGGTAGTTGAATCAATTTTAGAAAGCGAGAAGTTCAGGTGCAGAGTGTTGACTTGATTCACCCAAGGTCACATGGCTCAGAGCCAGACTAGAATATGATCCCGGATTTCCAGTACGGAGCTTCTTTTGCAAGGGCAGTCCTGGAATTTTGGCGCTGCCCTGCCTTTCCAGGGCGGCCTTTGCAAAATCTCATCTAAACATGGCTCTTATTTACTAGCTTCTAATGATTTTGCCTGGAACCACGTGGATGGAGAGATTCAAGTCACATGATTAAATGTCTGACAAAGTGGTATCGACTGACCGGAAGCCTTAAATAAATATTGACTTCCAGTCTTTTTGGAGTGGTAACTCCCGACCAGTTTTTTCTTTTCTCGAATGTGTTTCTTATCCATATCATGTATGTATGTAAATATGTATACGTTTTAAAGAGAATACGTATTTTTGTTTTGATTTTAGAAAATCTTGGCAACATTTGCTGAGATAACTGGTAGCTGGGAAAACAGTGATGTCGTAGGAAGATTACCAGATGCCTTCAGGAACTGACTTTTCATCCTGCCTGGCCATGTGGGAATTGCTTAGCTGGGGAGTCACTTTCATTTTCTGGTCAGTAAAGCAGGGTTATTGATGACTGCTTTACCTGCAAGAAGCACTCTAAGAATAGATGAAACAAAGTAGAGGAAGTGCTCCAAGGGTTTCATACATTCCTAATAGAATTAAAGTAGGTGGATTATGCTCTAGGCTACAATTTCTTTTACTTGGAATGCCGATGGCCTCAAGTTTTCCTGTAGCTTTAAGAGTCAATGATTCTCAGGAATCTTTTTTCACATCATTGAACCTTTAAGACGCTTGCTTTATTTAATCTTAGATTCAGAAAACTCTGTAAAGTCACCTAGTGATATTTCTTCCCAGTTCAAACAAAAGCTTCAAGTATATTTTTTCATAGGAACATATGCATTCTTGTGTGTGTGTGTGGGGGGGGGATGCATGTCAAGAACAGGACCATAAGAGTACAGTATGTCTTGTTCAAAAGGGAATGATTCATTGAGTGGAAAGTATAGGAAGACTATATGCGTTCTTGACATCGTTTCCCCACACTATCCTTTCAAATTAAACATTCTGTTCGAACAAGGCATACTGTGCTCTTTTAGTGCTGTATTCTAGGCATGCATCTCATCAATACATCTTCATGATTCTGAGACAGTATTTACCTTTTCATATCTAAAAATCTTAAATATAGGGATGGCTGGGTGGCTCAGTGGTTGAGCATCTGCCTTTGGCTCAGGTCGTGATCCCCGGGTCCTGGAATTGAATCCCACATCAAGCTCCCCTCAGGGAGCCTGCCTCTCCCTCTGCCCGTGTCTCTACCTCTCTCTGTGTCTCTCATAAATAAAAAAAAATAAAATATTTTAAAAAAATCTTAAGTATATACATGCTGTGTACATTGACATATACACATTTGAGTCCTAGAGTTTCTTTCTGACCTACCTATACGAGATGTCCTCCTGAGAAGGTTTCTATTCCATGGGACCTTTGCAGCCTTCCACTGTGTCTGGTTTTAAGTAATTTATGTCTGATTTATTTATTTTTCTGAGATTTGCTCTTCTCATTCTTGTACCGGGCTGGTCTCTCCACACTAACCTCAGCCCCCTCAGACAGTGGATTGGAAGGAACATAGTCTTCTTCAAATTTTCCTTTGGTAGATTTTTTATTGTCATGCAATTTTGTTGTCAGACAGACATTACCCTGAGTTAAAATATCATTCTGTGATTAAAAAAAAAAAATCAACAGAAGACTTTATTTTTTCCTCACAGCCTAGAAAACAAGATTTGAGTAGGACATATGCTTTTCCCCTCTCAAATATGAGGGATTGTCAATGTGGAAAAGGAATGAGATTCATTCTACATAGACCCATGGGTGGGAATCACAGAGGCAGATGTAATTAGAATATAATAATAATGATAATAATAATAAATAAAACTTTCTCATTATAACAACTGTCCAAAAACAGAGGGGCATGCTTCATAGAGTTGTCAGTTCCATTTATGGAAAAGTTGAAGGAGAGTGTCTTAGGTCATGTTCTCTAGAAGGAGAGCCCGAACTGGGGATTTTTGTGCCAGTGAATCATTGACAGAGTACTCTCAGAAAAAACTTGTAGAGAAGTAAGGGAACCAGGATAGGGCAGGGGAAGAAGCTGGGAAAAGATGAAAGTTCAGCTAAAGTCTAACCTCAACCTGACCCCATGGAATTCTGGAGCATGAGTGGTATCACAGAGGTGTCCTGCCTTGAGCAAGGGAAGTGGGTCTTCTGTGCCCCTACATCAGTCCATTACTGCTTATAAGATGCCTCTGTGTGTGTGTGTGTGTGTGTGTGTGTGTGTGAAGTGTGAGGTGTAACCTTCAGAGGATTTCCAGACAAGGCAGCTCTTTTGGAGGCAATTCTCAGGTGAGGAGTACATCTGTGAGCTGGTTGCAGCCCATAGAGCAGTTGAAGGATCAAAGTATTGGCCAGGTAAATGGGATCTGGCTAGGGCACCATTGGCACCATCTACAAAAGAATGACTGGTCATATTCCAGAATAAAAATGAAATAAAGAAGACATCTGACATCTAACTTTAGTTTTGCTACTGATTGTTTTCTAATACTCCATTTCTAATAATCTTTAAAATAAAAATATTTATTGAATTCCCTTTCTCCCCCCAAATTAGTCTATGATGGCATGCTGTAGAGGAGTAGTTCTCAGCATATGGGCTGAAGACACTTGGGGTGGGGTTGGTGAGAGGGTAAAGACACTGGTTACTGCAGTGAGTCTGTGAGATCATATACACCCAAAGTACTGTATTCTCTTTAATAATGTGAATTATTTACTATTTTTCAAATACATGCATTAAGTAAAATAGATTTGAATATTAAAAGCATTATGGAATTCATACTGGTTGTTTTGTTCATGTATTTTCTCAATCATCACATTCTAAAGGGATGACTTTTTGTTCTAAAGGGGCAGTATGGAGAGTCCTCTAAAGTTATATTGATGAAAAAGGAATGCACATACCACATTAAATGGGATGATGAAGTAGATAAGCTATAAGGATTCACGTGAATTTGTTCACCTTATCTGGATTTTACCAGCTTAGGTTGTGATTTCCATTCATGAAAATTTCCATTTTCAGGCATGAATGGTTCGTTTAGGTTATGACTATGCATCAATTAATAATGGGAATGTATTAAAATGAATTAAATTTCCTTCTCTGAAGAGTGCACTAGTGTTTGAGGGCTGGAAAACTTGACACAGGGTGTGTAGCTTCTCATTTTACTGGTGGGGAAACTAAGACTCAAAATCATTCTGAGAAGACATCCAATAATGTTCCCTGACTTCCCAGTTCAATTATTATTTCCATCTCACCACCAAGGCAAATGACAATTCAGAATGTAAAAAATTGAAGGCGATTTGTCAGAACCATATGTCCTCAGTCAAAAGTAGAATTAGCTGATGACGTATGGAATCTTGAATTCTAGGAAACATTTTTTTGTATGGATCCCTGATCCCCATTTCCATAGTATGATTACCATACTGCGGTTCTCTGTTTTTAGATTTCTGTTTTTAATTGATTCCTTCTTCTCTTCCATATGGTTTCAGCAAATTCATTTCCCATCATTCTCCAGCAAAGATGTATAACAGGTACTTTCATTTTAAACCCTTTTCAAATAAAGAGAATCCCCCCCCCTCCCTTGGCTGTTAAGACATTCAAGAGCAAAATAACTATTGTAGTATGCTGAGGTTACTTCTGTAACAACCATGTGAATCCAATGCCATGGAAATAATGCTAATATTTTTATTCTCATACTCTTTGTGGCTCAAGTGATTGCATGTGGCTAACAGCTGGGCTTGTAATGTTGCAAGGCTGGGAGATGGAGAATAGCAAAAGGAGAACTATACACTGCTGGCATCATGTTCCTTATTCCCTTCCAAATCAAGCTTTGGTTCTCTTTTGAAATTCTCTTACAAAGAGGGAGAAAGCACTCTTTTTTCTCCTTATCAATGTGAGATAAGATATCAGTGGTGAGTCTGTAGATTGTGGGTTTTTTTTTTTTTTTTTTTTGAAAGCTTGATAAATAGAATTGTGTGGGGGGACAGTTCTTCATCGATCTTGCTACAGACTGAATGCTTGTGCCACTCTGGCCCAATCGTGTGTTTAAATCTTATCCCCAGTGTAATGATATTTGGAGGTGGGCTTGTAGGAGGTGCTTAGTTTATGATGATGGAGTCATTATGAATGTAATTAGTGACCTTGCAAGAGACTCCAGAAATGTCCCTCACCCCTTATGCCATATAAGAACACAGTTAAAAGATGACCATCAGTGAACCAGGAAGTGGGCCTTTGCCAGACATGGAACTTGCGGCACCTTGATCTTACACTTCTCAGCTTCCAGAACTGTGAGAAATAAATATGTTATTTAAGCCAACCAATATATGCTATTTTTGTTATAGTGGCCTCAACTGACTAAGACAAGTCTCTAACAGTTCTGCACATTTTGCATGCAGAGGCACTGTTTTTCTTTGTTCTGGATTATCTTTCTTTTTTTCCCCCCGTGGGATTTGTCTTTTGTCTCTTCTTTCATTTCCCTGTGTGTGTGTGTGTGTGTGTGTGTTTTAATTGAGGTAATAGTTGACATATCACATTGTGTTAGTTTTAGGGGTACATTTTGTAGATTATCTTTTCAAGGATGTTTGTATAGTGAACAGCATTAGAAGAATAAGTAAGATAGTGTCTCTCTATGGAGCTGAGGGCAGTTTTGTTGACTACCCAATGTAATAAAGAAAATTTCTCCTTGCAGGCAAAAATTAGACAGGTTTGCTGGCAGCCCATTATAAAAGACCGGGGTTCTTCTAATTTGGAATTTTCATCTGTAATGCAAATCTGCGTGTGCAGCATCCACCCAGGGTGCTCTGTAGGACTGGGGAGCTGGAGAACAGTTGCCTTTTACGCTCTGAGTGATTAGAGTCTTTTGTGGCCAACCTAGAAGTCCTGTCCCTTCTTCCAGCATCCATGAAATGATAACAGCTAATTTGTTAGCTTGCAAGTAGAGAAAAATCTCAGACTTTTCACAGATCTTGGCAGGTTGACTGTTTACCAGTAAGGAATCACTTCCCCAGGGTAATTGGCTGTGCTCACAGAATGAAACACATTCTTGGTTTCCAGAGAAATAAAATAAGGAACTTTGATCCCTTTGACTAAAATTTCTTATTAAAGTTTTTGTAAACCCATCGTATTTGGGGACATTATTGATGAACCAGAAAACAGGTCAACATGGAGATTGGCCAATCTTGGGCATTTATAGGGGTTTTTCTCACATCTCTGACATCAGAGCTGTGGGAAGTCATCTTCTCCACCTTCTTTGGAGGTAAAAACTGCATCTAAATCCCATTTTCTATTTTGTGCCTCAGGAGGGCTAAGGGCAACCAAGAACTGTATGTCTGTCAATGCTTCAGAGAGATGATAGAGCCCACAGTGCAGAGGCCCTTTAGGATCAATCCCAGTACTCACTCTTCCTGGGTGGGGACTGCCAACTCCAGTTGACCTGACCATTGCCCTCCAAACCGGTTTTCAACTCCACCTCCTACCCTAGGGGCTACTTGCTTTTTGTCACAAAAGAGCACAAGAGAGGAGTGATCTGGGTTCGGTTTGGGGTGTCACATGGGTCATTGATTGCTCAAGGAAAAGAACAAAAGAGTTAAATTGAAGCCACCTTAATAGAACTTAGTTATTAAATTGTTAAAATATGTTCTGGGATTTGGGGGTGGGGAATCACTCTCACAAAACCAGAGATCAGGAAATGCCAATTTGTACACCATTTACTTTGTATTAAGCAATCTGCAGAAACTGTCTGTTTAACCGTGATCCAAACAGTTTGGGAAATTCTCTCTTGAGTTCATATTTAATGTATGCAATGGTCATTATAGGTCCTGAGAGATTTTGTTTGTTAGCTATATTATTGTGTTTGGCCTCATTGACTTGAAATATTTGTGACTTTCTTGCTTTTAGGATACCCCAACTTGGCCCCTAGCTCACTATTCCAATATCAACATACCCAGCATTCCCTCCTGAGATTCAACAGTTTATAGAAGGCTTTTAATATCTAAAGCTAACTTTATATGTGTAGCTCCTGCTTCTTGCTGGAATATGATCTTGGAAACCAAATTAAGCGGATAGTCAAAAAGCAGACTGTACTTTTCCATAGAAACATTACATATAAGAATTATGTTCATGAGCCAGCATTTGGCATCAGATACATTTAGGTTCAATTAATAATTTATCATGAAAACAATGATACAACCATTATAAGTTCTATGATTATTCGGAATATGAAATTTGCATTACAAATTTTAGATCATGTTCATAAAATGATCATACCTAATGAAGGCTCAGGAATGTAATGATCAATATATAATACTATATGTATACAACTTGGAAATAACATAAACAAGCAAAAATAGGCATGCATTAAATATTTAGCTCACAGTTGGATTTGCCTACTTAAGTACAAGAAAGCTTTTGGGGATAACATGGTTGAATCACATATCATTTACAAAAGCATTTTAATTGTTCTTGAAGCTCTAGCCAATATAGGGCAAAAAATGATATAATAAATAACACATAATTATTGGAAAGATAAAATTATTATTTACAGTGTATACGATTGTCTGTAGAAAGCAGAAAAAAGGAATACACAAACTAGTAAAAGCATCAATAGAGGTCAGATAGACTATACATACTAAAAAATTTATTTTTTCTCTATTAGCAACAACTAATTAAGCAGTATAGTGAAAAATAAGCCAGATGAGAAAAAATACATAGAATACTAAGGAACAAATTTAGTAAGGATTGTGCAGGGCTTGTAGGACAACACTATGAATTCTACTGAGGTAAATAAAGAAAGACCTAATCAAAAGGGGTAAAAAACCTGGACAAGAAGTTTCTGTAGTATCAATGGCTTAATTTAGTGGAACTTGTCATAATAACAATGCAATCTCTTAAGAATCCTAATGGGTTTTTGTAACTTGTAGAAAATTATTTAAAAAATCTACCCCGAATAATATGCATATAAGATTCACTAGGAATGTTTGAAGAAGAGTTATGAGGGGAAACTAAACCCTACCACATATTAAAATATATTTTAGAGCTTTAGGAATGAGAAGTGAGGTGCAGAGCTAGAAGGATCCATAAAATTCAAGAGCGCAGAAATGGGTCAAAGTATTTTGGTTACATAACCTCTGTGTATCTTAACTTTTTCATTGTCTGTAAAATAGGGATAACTACCATGCCTACTTCAGAGGCTTGTTATGAGGCATTGAATACATAAAAAGTTATTAGAACAATGCCTGGCACTCAGTAAGTGCTATGGAATAATTTGGTATGTTGTTAACCAGTGAGAACTTTACCAGCCCAAACTGATTTGGTTCAAAATTGGATTCGATTTCCTAGAATATTTATTTATTGTAGTTCTTTTTATCTATACCATGTTTTCCCAAGCAATTCCCTGTTTTCTATGAGACCCTGCGCTTGATAACTGTGATTTGGTCAACTATGGCAATTCACAGGAATATAAATGCTGTATTAGAAATACCATGGCTGGTGAGAGATAATCTTCCATGTAGATTGTTTAGCAAATGGTGCTGGGATAACGGATTGCTATTTCAATAAAAACAAAGTTAAACATCTTCCCTATGTACAATAGCACAGTAAACCCAGATAAATCTAAAGATTGAAATATAAAAAGTAAAACAGTATAAAATCTAAGAGAAAATATAGATTTCTTAAACTCTTTAATGTCTGTAAAAATGGATACCCTGGCACTTTTAATTGACTATATAATCATGGATTTGTTTCTGAGCTCTCTATTCTGTTCTATTGATCTATGTGTCTATTTTTGTGCCAGTGCATACTGTTTTGATTTCTACAGCTTTGCAGTATAACTTGAAATCTGGAATGAGATCCTAGTTTTGCTTTTCATTTTCAAGATTTCTTTGGTTATTCAGGATCTTTTGTGGTTCCACACGAATTTTAGGATTATTTGTTCTAGTTCTGTGAAAAACACTGTTGGTATTTTGATAGGATTGCATTAAATGTGTGGGAAAAATTAGAGAGGGTGATAAACCATGAAAGACTCCTAACTCTGGGAAACAAAGGGTTGTGGAAGGGGAGGTGGGTGGGGAGTGGGGTAGCTGGGTGATGGGCACTGAGGAGGGCACTTGATGGGATGAGCACTGGGTGTTATACTATATGTTGGAAAATTGAATTTAAATTAAATAAATAAATAAATAAATAAATAAGTTTAAAAATGTGTAGATTGTTTTGGATACTATGGACATTTTAACAATATTTGTTCTTCCAATCCATGAGCATGGAATATCTTTCCATTTGTTTGTGTCATCTTCAATTTCTTTCATCAGTGTATTGTAGTTTTAAAGTAGGTTCTGATTAAGTTTATTCCTAGGTATCTTACTGTTTTTGGTGCAACTGTAAATGGAATTGTTTTCTTACTTTGTTTTTCTGCTGCTTCATTATTAGTGTACAGAAATTTCTGTACATTCATTTTGTACCCTGCAACCTTACTGAATTCATTTATCAGTTCTAGCAGTTTTTTGGTAGAGTTTTTTGGGTTTTCTATATATAGTTTCATGTCATCTGCAAATAGTGAAAGTTTTACTTCCTCCTTTCCAACTTGGATCATTTTTATTCCTTTTTATTTGTCATATGTCTTTTCTGCATCTACTCAAATGATCATATGAGTTTTTTTAATACTTTCTCTTATTGACATGATGTATCACAGTTATTGATTTGTGAATATTGAATCATCTTTGCATCCCAGGAATAAACACCACTTGATGGTGGTGAATGATATTTTTGATGTATTGTTTGATTTAGTTTGATAATATTTTGTTGAGGATTTTTGAGATATTGGCCTATAGTTCTCTTTTTTAGTGGTGTATTTATCTGGTTTTAAGATTAGGGTAATGGCAGGCCTCGTGGAATGAATTTGGAAGTTTTCCTTCCTTTTCAATATTTTGGAATGGTTGGAGTAGAATAGGTATTAACTCTTCTTTCAATGTTTTGTAGAATTTTCCCATGAAGCTGTCTGGTCCTGGATTTGTTTGTTGTGAGTTTTTTGATTCTGTTAAACTGGTGGTGAAATTGCTATAAATTTCCCTCTTAGAACATCTTTTGCTGCATACCAAAAATTTTGGATCATTGTCCATTGCTTTCATTTTCATTTGTCTCTATGTATTTTTTGATTTCCTTTTTGATTTCTTGGCTGACCCACTCATTGTTTAGCAGCAGGTTATTTAACCTCCAAATTTTTGTGTGCTTTTCAGATTTTTTTCTTCTGGCTGATTTCTAGTTTCATAGTGTGGCGGTCAGAAAAGATGCATGGTATGATTTTGATTTTTTGACTTGTTGAGACTTGTTTTGTGGGCTAATATGTGATCTATTCTGGAGAATGTTCCATGTGCACTTGAAAAGAATGTATATTCTGCTTTTTTTAGGATAATATGTTCCAAGTTTATCTGTTAAATCCATCTGGTCCAATGTATCATTCAGAGCTACTGTTTCCCTATTGATTTTCTGTTTGGATAATCTTCCCATTGGTGTAAGTGGGGTGTTAAAGTCCTCTATTATTAATATATTACTACTGATTAGTTCCTTTATGTTTGCCATTAACTGTTTTATGTATTTGGGTACTCCCATATAAATAGTTACAATGATTATATCTCCTTGCTGAATTGTCCCTTTTATGATTATATAATGTCCTTCTTTGTCTCTTTTTACAGTCTTTGTTTTCAAGTCTATTTTGTCCGATATAAGTATTACTACCCTGGCTTTCTTTTCATATCCATTTGCATGATAAATACTTCCCTATCCCTTTACTTTCTTTCTTTTTTATCCCTTTACTTTCAATCTGCATGTGTCTTTTTTTTTTAATTTATTTATTTATGATAGTCACAGAGAGAGAGAGAGGCAGAGACACAGGCAGAGGGAGAAGCAGGCTCCATGCACTGGGAGCCCGACGTGGGATTTGATCCCGGGTCTCCAGGATCGCGCCCTGGGCCAAAGGCAGGCGCCAAACCGCTGCGCCACCCAGGGATCCCGTGCATGTGTCTTTAGGACTGAAATGAATCTCTTGTAGGCATATAGAAGGGTCTTGGGTTTTTTTTTTTTTTTAATCTATCTCATCACCCTATGTCTTTTGATTAGAGTGTTTAGTCCATTTATATTAAAAGTAATTTTTGATAGATGTATATTTATTGCCATTTTGTTACTTGTTTTATGGCTATTTTTATAGTTCTTTTCCTTTCTTCCCATGCTCTCTTCTCTCCTATTAAGTTGACTTTATTCAGTGATATACTTGGATTTCTTTCTCTTTATTTTTTGGACATTTATTGCTGGTTTTTATTTGTGGTTACCATTAGGTTTGTATATAACTTCTGCATATGGAAGTCTATATTAAGTTGATGGTTGCCTAAGTTTGGATACATTCTTTACTTCTCTCCCCTCTCTCCCATGTTTTAGGTATATGGTGTTATACTTTACATCCTTTTATTTTGTGACTCCCTTGACTGATTTTTAAGATATACTTATTTTTACTGCTTTTATGCTTTCTACTTTTCTTAGTTTTACTTATGGTCTTTCCTTTCCATGCTTAGTTTTACTTATGGTCTTTCCTTTCCTTTAACATTTCTTGTAGGTCTCATTTAGTAGTCATGAATTCCTTTAACTTCTGTTTGCCTGGGAAACTCTTTATCTCTCCTTCTATTCTGATGATAGTCTTGCTGGATAGAGTATTCTTGGCTGCAGATTTTTTCCCTTCAACACTTTGAATGTACCATGCCACTCCTCACCTTCAAATTTTCTGCTGAAAAGACTGCTGACAGCTTTATTGGGGTTTCCCTCATATATAGCCATTTTCTTTTCTCTTGCTGCTTTTATAATTCTCTCTTTATCACTACTTTTGCCATTTTAATTACTATGTGCCTTGGTGTGGTCCTCTTGGGTTGATTTTTGAGAGGGATCTCTGTGTCTCCTGGATTTCTGTTTTCTTCCACAGATTCAGGAAGTTTTCAGCCATTACTTTCTCAAATAAATTTTGTGACCCCCTTTTGTCTCTCTTCTCCTTCTGGGATACCTATAGTGTGAATGTTATTAAGCTTGGTGGTGCCACTAAGTTTTCTAAATCTATTCCTTTTTGGATAATTTTTTTTCTATCACCTGCTCAGCTTGACTACTTTCCATTACTCTGTCTTCCAGGTCACTGATTCATTCTTCTGCTTCTTCTAATGTGCTATTTATTCCATATAGCATATTTAAATGTCATTTATTGTGTTCTTCATGTATGATTGGTTTTTAAAAATAATTCAAAAAGTAACTAACAAGCAAAAGCCTCCCAAGATTGTAATGCTGATCAATACCCAAATATAGTTCTATAAAAGACCAGTAGACAAACTCATGACAAGTCTGATGAAGAAAAGAGAGAAATAACTAATAAATATTATGAATGATAAAGATAACTATAGATACAGAGGGATTCTTTTTTTAAATTGTGAGAGATTATCTAGTACATTGTGTGGCAACCAATATGAATATGTAAACAAAATGAGATGCTTTTCTAGCAAAAATTGCATAATTAAAATTAACTGAAGAACTAAAAAGTGGAATAGTTCAAGAACTATTAAAAGAATTGAAAGTACCGTTACAGATAGTTTAACCATGAAACTCACTCATACCTATAAGAAAAAAAATTCTTGTACTATGGAAACTCAGATTATACAAAATGTAGAGAAGCTTTCTAACTCATTCCATACTACCATAGTCTGAATAGCAAAACCATGCAATAAATAGCACAAAAAGACTACAATTTATTTTCACTTATGAAATAAAAACCCTAAATAAAATTTTGGAAAACAGAATTCAGCAGGATATTAAAAGACTAATAAATCGTGATGTAGTAGAATTTATTATTTGCACACAGAAGATTCAATATCAGCTTATGAATATAATAATAGATTAAAGGAAAAAGAATATAATTATCTGAATAGATGGCCAAAAAAGCATTTGGAAAAAATCAACATGAATTCATAATGACAACAACAAAAATAATCACTTATAAGCCAGGACTATAAGGAAATTTCTTGACCTGATAAATACCGTCTACTGGAAAAGTGCAGTGAAATCAATATTAATTGTGAAGCCCTCACCCATTTTCACTAGAGTGACAGCAAGCTTACTATCTCTACTTATAATTAACATTATTTTGGGGCTCTTAGTGTCATAAAACATAAATAGAAGAGGAATCAATCTTGGAAAGAAAGAGTCAAATGGTTACTATTTTCAGGTGATATTTTCCTCCCTAGAAAATTCAAGAGAATCAATGGCAGAATTACTTGAACTGGGAGTTCAAAGTAAAAGAGAAAGGCTCAAGATCAAGGTACAAAACTCAGTAATTTCCCTACACATTAGCATTGAACAATTCAAAAAATATGATGAGAAAAAAGATATCACAATGGCATTACACCCCATAAAAGACTTAGAAAATAAACTTAATAAATATGACAGTCTTTTATGAAGAGAACTATAAAACTTTCCTGGAGGATTTGAAAAAACACCTAAATATATGGAGAGACATACCCATGCTCCCAGATGGGAAGATCCAATCTTGTATAGTTGTCCAATATCTCAAACTTAATCTCTAAAATCAGTGTAGTCTCAGTCTCAATCCCAAGAGGGTTCTTTGTGGAATTTGCAAGGTGAATTTTGAAGTTCATAAAATGAGAAGATACTGCTTAAAAACTTTGTGGGGGGTGGTGGCGGAACTGAGCTTTAGTGGAAGACTTGCTCTATGAAATACCAAGATGCATTATAAAAACAATAGGCACTACTTATCTATTACTGTGTCACCGAGTGCCCCCACATTTGGCATTTTAAAACAACAAATTTTGATTGTCTCACACAGTTTCTGAGGATCAGGAATCCAGAGTGGCTTAAGTTACAGTCAAGATGTGGGCCAGCACCACAGTTATCAGAAGGGGCTGGAGAATTGATTTCCAAGCTCACACCATTGGCAGGAGGCTTCTGTTCTTTGCTATAGTGGCCTCCGTATGGGGCCGCTTATAGGACATGGCATCTGTTTTTTTCCCCACAGCAAATGATGATTCTGTCCTATGCTATTGATTACACAGACCAGCCTGGGTACAATAGGGGAGACTATATAAGATTGTGTACACCAGGAGGCAGGAATCATTGGGGGCCATCTTAGCAGCTGCCACCACACGGTTGTTATATAAACAGTGTGCTATTGTCACGAGAATAGACAAAGAGATCAAGAGAAGAGCATAGAGATTCAGAAACCAACCTGGGGATTTAGTTTATATCAAAAGGGTGAATTTAAATCAACAAGGAAAAGAACTGACAATTCAGTACACCATGTTATGAAATTCGCTATCCATTTTTAAAAAGTATCACATTAGATTCATACCTCATATCATACTCCCAAGTAAATTTCAGAAAAGGAGCTCAAAAGCACATGCATATGTATCTGAAGCAAATATAGGAGAATATTTTTTATGAGCTAAAGGTGGGAATGGCTTTCCCAAATAATGTACAAAAATCACAAGTTTTCAAACAACATACTGACATATATGTACTCATTGTAGTAACAACAAACAAAATCTTGCAAAACAAATAATTATCTGTTTACACAAAACACAAATTTAAAGTGGAAAGCTGTGAAAAAATAGCTAACATACATTTTATATAAAACATATATATCCCAGATTATATCAGTAGCTCTCATAATCAATGAGGTATGAGGACAATATTGTTAATAAAACAAGCAAAGAATGTAAATAAAACAATTTGTGGAAGAAGAACTATACATGGCAAATGACTGTAAGTTTTATGGGGCATTTGGATGGCGCAGTTAAGTGTTGGACTCTTGATTTTGGCTCAGGTTGTGTTCTCAGGGTTCTGGGATCCAGTCCTGCATTGGGCTCTGTGCTTGATGCGAGTCTTAAGCAGACTCTCTCTCTCCCTTTGCCCCCCGCCACCCAAATAAATAAATATTACAAAAAAGACATAAGTTTCTTTAGCAATCAGGGCAATACAACCTTTTAAAAAAAGATTTATTTATTTATTCATGAGAGACACAAAGAGAGGCAGAGACATAGGCAGAGGGACATAGGTGGAGACACAGGCTCCCTATGGGGAGCCTGATGTGGGACTTGATCCCAGGACCCCAGGATTACGACCTGAGCCAAAGGCAGACACTCAACCACTGAGCCACCCAGGTACCCCCAAGGCAATACAACCTTAAAAGGAGATAATTTTATCTCTAAGAATGGCAAAAATTTAATACATGGCTTTGATCAAGATATAGGGAAAAGAACATTTCTATTATCGGAGGGATATATATTCGTGGGATCTTTTTGGATGGCAGTTTGGTAATATCCATCAAATTTTTTAATGTGAGTAATTCTGAGTCAACATTACATCTCTAGAAATTTATCCTCTGGAAAAACTTACATGGGTACAAAGATGTATGTGCAAGGATGTACATTGTAACATTGTTTTAATTTAATAACAAAATAACTGAAAATAACCAATTAATGTAGGTGGGGCTTAACACACTATGGCAAATTTATAATATGGAACACAATGCAGTTATTAAAAAATGAGATAAATATATATGCATTGAATGAAAATACCCATAGGAAGTACTGTCAGTGAAAAAAGTTTGTTACAGAACAGTCCTTCCAGTGAGTTTCCTCTTACTACCTATGAATGCATCACATGTATGAACTTTAAAGTTCAGGCTGCCCACTGAACTTTAAAAGTTGTAATCTCCTAAGAAGGGTTTGGGGGTGAGGATGGGTAGGGAAAGGGATAAGTTCATATTCTAGTTCACGTCATTACATATTTTAAAACTTTTACAATAAGTACATTCATATATATGCATTTTTAAGAAAAAATTTAAAAAACTCAATAAGTCACAATATATCAAATTCAAGATGGCAGACTGATGATATTCATTAACTCCCCTTTCCTCTCTATGATTAAAAGTATAGAAAATTAAAATTTTAAAAAAGGAGTGAAATGATAATAACATTGCAAAACAAGAGACCGTGCCATTGGCAGAACAGAAAATTTGGGAAACTCCTAGGAGATAAAATTTGATAGGATCGATATATAAATGAATAGAGAAAACCAGAACAGCAACAACAACACCAGAGCCAAAACATCTGAGATACTTCTACCCAAGAATCACCGAGAAGCCCTAATGTCAGAATCAGTGACTATGAAAAACAGGCATGGCTTGTAAACTACTAAAGAGGTCAATTATCAGGCACTAACAGGGCATCAGGAACACAGGATCAACCAGATTCCAGAGCTTCCTCAACAGTGCATACGGAATGGGTACTGGGGCCAAACACAGATACTGCTGGGTGACGGACTGGTTGGGACAGGGGCAGGCTCCTCGGATAGACGTGGGGCATGATGACTACACAGAACTGAGCTTGAGCAGATTCCAGGTGTCCATATCAGAGACTAAGGAAGAAAACAATCAACTGCAGGAGAAGTTTGGCCAGTGTTCCACCAACTTTGGTGGTTCTCCCTGTGGATCTTAGAGGAGTCAGTCACCCGGATGAAGCACCTGCGGCTCACGTGGAGTCTGCAATCAGCCCTCCTGTAGGGGAAGCAGGACGACCTACCGGATTCCAGGGAAACCCAGACCAGCAGATGGTCTGAATTCACTGTGAGCAGCAACAAAGGGGAGCTCTCAAGCAGGTGTTTAAAGTCTGGGTGTGGGGATGGGCATTGCAGAATCGTTTGTACCAGCAGAAATGAATAAATAGATGAAGGAAGGAAGGGAGAAGACAATCTACACCCATAGGGCAATGCTTGGAGAAAATCCGGTATGCTCTCTTTTCTTTTCCTTTCTTTTCTTTTTTTTTTTTTTAAAGATTTTATTAATTAAAAAAAAAGATTTTATTAATTTATTCATGAGAGACACAGAGAGAGGCAGAGACAGGCAGAGACAGTCCTGATGCAGGACTGGATCCCAGGACCCTGGGATCACGACCTGAGCCAAAGGCCGACACTCAACTACTGAGTCACCCAGGTGCCTGAATCGGGTATGCTCTTATTATGAATCTCTGCAGTAATTAAAAGACTCACACAAATCTATATGTATTGACATGGAAATATACCTCTATTTTACTGAGTGAAAACCAGGTGGTGAAACAGTATACATGATGCAGTCTTTGGTTATGAAAAAAAGTCTACCCTTCTCTCTGGGAAGGTTCTAGAAGACTATCCCACAAACTGTCAGACAGTTAGTGGTTACACTAGGGAGTAGGAGTTTGAAGCTGAAGGGGGGAGGACTTGAGGGTAGGTCTTTTCACCTCTCTGACGTTGTTTGAAATTTGTATCCCTGGGCAAATACTGCCCCGTAAATAAGTATTTACAAATAAGTTAAAAAGTACTTATTTTACAGTAAGTATTGTTTCGTAAAAATAATTGCAGCAGGAAAAGGTGGTTACGAAGCACACACCTGAACACGCATGTGGGTGCAAGAGCCACATAAAAAAAAATACCAGCAGAGCTGATCTCCAAGGCAGGTAAGCGTGAAGATTTGTCCATGTTTTGTACTGTTCTGCGTGATCTAATACTGTCCCAGCGATATCGTAAGAGGACTGATAAAAACTATTTCAGTTAAATACTGAAACTGTTTGAAAGGGAAGTGTCCCTCTTGCTACCTTTTCCTAAAGAGTCATTGTGTGTCCAAGAGGCTTGAGCTTGAGTCTGGGCTCATGCTTTCGGAATTAGCTAGGAGGAGGACTTTTTTCTTTTTTTAAGATTTATTTTTATTTATTTATGATAGAGAGAGAGAGAGAGAGAGAGGCAGAGACACAGGCAGAGGGAGAAGCAGGCTCCATGCATGGAGCCCAATGCGGGACTCGATCCCGGGTCTCCAGGATCACGCCCTGGGCCCAAGGCAGGTGCTCAACCGCTGAGCCACCTGGGGAGCCCCGCATCTGGACTTTTGAAAGCATCAGCCAGAGGTTAGGGTGGAGGACAACCGAGTCCGGGCCAGGTGTTTGACCACGCGCTGTCCCCCGCCCCCGGGACCGTCCCCCCCCCCACCCCACCCCCGTGTAAATGCGCCCCACCCACCCACCCAGGGTGCGGAGCTGCGGGCGCGCCAGGGGCTCTCACCTGCGCTCTGAGCCGCCTTCTGCACGGCCCCCGTGGGGACAGGTGGTGGGCTGCGAGTTTTGACTCAGATCCTCTGGCCTCCCTCCCTCCCCTGTCCCCCGTGCCGGCCACCTGGCGAGCAGGCCCCAAGAGACGGCGCGGGCGGGGCCGCGGCCAGGTGAGCGGCCAGGTGAGCGGCCAGGTGAGCGGCCAGGTGAGCGGCCAGGTGAGCGTGGAAGGCCCCGGAGGCGTCGGCGTGAATGTTCCCCGGGGGCCCTGTTGCACATTCGAGCCTCCGTTTTGGTTTTTTAAAAATGGGCGGGTGATGTCGCCTCCCTGCCCTGGCTCCCGAGCTTCAGCAGCGGGGGCCTGCGGCAGGCACCCTTCAGTGGCGGGGCTCAGGTGGAGGTGTGCATTCGAGGTGCGCACAGGCACGAGTGAAAGCCAACGGGGGGACCACTTGTGTCCAGTAAAGCCCGGAATCCGTGTCTCAGTGGCTCCTCTTTTATGATGATGTCAGCGCCCAGGGCTCTCCACGGTGTTCTGGCCCTGCCTAACCTTTGGGGCTACCTTTTGTTTGGAAAGAAAAGGAAAACAGGCTAAAGTCAGGCTGTCTGTGCCCTTCCAAACAAACAGGAGAGAAATTAGGGGCCGATCCCCTCTCCCTGCATGCCTGTTCATTGGCACCCCCTCCCCCTGTGGAAATCGCCTTTTGTGCTGACTTTGCACCTCTGGGGACATCCTCTCCATGGAGAAGCATGAGCATCACCTCTGTTTTTGTTGTTGGGAAAATTGAGCCCTGACCCCCCTTCCTCCAACCACCTGGATTCCTTCCCGAGTGGAACAGTGCTTTTGCCCCTCCTGCTCACCGTCTGCATTGCTCCTGTGCGCTCCCCACGGAGCCCAAAGGTGGGACATAGAAAGGTCCCTGGTCACAAAGCAGAGGTGGGGAAGGGGTAGCCCGGACTCCAATTATTTCCATATAAGGAAACCACGGGGGGAAAATGTGTCTTTGGTTGACTTCCAGGGAGTTATTGTTTTAGACTAGGATGAACGAAAGCTTTGCATTTTGCAACACCCAGATTACACTTATTTATTTATTTTCTAAAATATTTTTTTAGAGAGAGGTGGGGGAAGAGCAGAGGGGAAGTGACAAGCAAGCTCCATGTCCTGTGAGAAACCCAACATGGGGCCCTGAGATCGTGACCTGAGCTGAGATCCAGTAGGACACTTAACTGATTTGAGCCACCCAAGCACCCCCTAGATTATATTTAAAAATACTTCATTTGGGTCAGTAACAGTTGGTGTTAATTTTTATAGCTTTTTACAGTTAATTTTTAATTAACAACAGCTTTGCTTTTTAAGAGAAGCATATATGCAAAGTTGATAGGTTGCTAAACATGTATATGCGTTTATATAAGTAGCAACATTTTAATCTACATACATATTATATAGCCATATGAATATGTTTATATATAAGTGAATTTTTCCCCTAATTTTTAATTTAGATTTGAATAAATTCATCATCACTGAATGGGGTGGGGGGCGTCAAGATGTTTTTGTGGTTTAAAAATGGAATTCTGGAGAACAGCTGTATTTCCTTGATAGACGCAGTAGACCATTTCTGAAATGTTATGGTAAAAATAACACAGTAAATTCTGAGCCAGTAGTTCTCATCCTACTTTTCTCCTGAGCAGGCAGGGAAAGTATGACACCAGCTCTCCAGAATATTGGGTCACCATAACAAGGGACCCTCAAGGGGTGGTGCATGGGCTGGGCCTAATAGTCCTAAGGAAGCTTAATAGAATAAGATGGGGTGACGAGAAAGGGGAATATTAGAACTTTTATCCCAAAATGAAAAAAATATTTATTAATACTATATATGGATTGATAGGTGTGCATGAAAAGAATTATAAATGTGGATATGTTCATTTAAGACCTATTTATTGAGGGCCTGCTATGTACATCAGTGGACAAAATGGTGGACAAGGTACCATACAGCTTACATCCTAGTTGGGTGGGAATGGGAGGAAAGAGAGAATGAAGTTTGTCAGATGGTGTGAGATTATGGAGCACAATCCCTCAGGATAGAGGGGATTATTCTTCTAGGTAGGGCAGTTGGGAAAGCCTTTCTGATAATGGAATGAATTTGAACAGAGATGTCAAAAACAGGCACCAAAGCATGAAGGCATCCAGGGAAAGAGAAGTGTAGGTGGAGGAAGCAGCAAAAGCAAAGGCCTTGTCCTGGAGTGTGCTTGCCACATTCAAAGTCTAGCAGGGAGGTCAGGGTGGCTGGGGCGGGGGCTGGGGCAGGGGTGGAGGTGGGGTGGTGCAGAGTGCATGGTAGGAGCTGAGGTCGGAGGAGTAGCTAGCCTCAGATCACGTCTTCATGTCTGCCGTTAGGCCACTGCCAGGGCTTTGGCTTTTGCTTGGAGTAGAGGGGAAGTCAGTGGAGGACCTTGAGAGAAGAGTGACCTCAAGTGACTTACAATGAAAAAGAATTAGGTCTGCCTTGTTGAGAATAGTCAGCCAGGGTGGTGAAGTCGAAGGACCAGCTGGTTCACTAGCTACAGGAGCTGTTGTCCTGGTTTAAATGAGGCCAAGGTCCCCAGCAGTAGAGGTGGTAGGAAGTAGCCAAGGCTGCATACATTTTTGAGGTAGTGCCAGTAGGTGGAGCCAGGACTCGGTGAGGCAAGCAGAAGAGTGTGGGTGCAGAATTTAAGAAGGCACCCACTTGGAGACATGTCATGGAGTAGGTGAGAGGGGGCCAGTTGGTTTATCTGAGCACCCAGTGCATTCCTCGTAACTAGAGGGAAAGCAGAATATAGGGCGGAGAGTGGGTGTGTTGGGGGATGTGGGGATGGAGGAAGTGGAGGTTTTCTTTAGACTGCTGTGTTTTTTCAATGAATTAAAAAGGCAAGGTCAACAGCTGACTGAGCTTGGGGAGAAGTGGAGATTTAAGGAGAATGAAGAAGGGGTGAACATAATCCCGGAGGATAGGAAAAGTGAATAAACTGATGATATGCATGCGGTAGGGTTGGCAGGTGTTACTAAAGACCCCTCTGAAATTAGCAGTTGTAAGGCTGGGTTTGGGGTTGCATGCTCACAATTACTGAGGCTGCTTGCTCAGAACTATTTAGCTATTTATTTATCCTCTTGATAAGGAAGTCTGAAGACCGCAGCTCTAGACCATATAAGATCTATCAAACTGGCTTTAAGATCTGCACTTGAAGATGTAAATTTTAGAAATTTCACAATCACTGCCACACTGTCTGATAAATCGGAGCCCAGAATAATCATCTGAAAATCATTAGTCAGCACTAATGACATCTCTATACAGATTTGGGCTTCAGATTAAAAATAAACCACAGGATCCCTGAACATACTGCTCTCAGTTGCTAGGACAGCCTTCTGTAAGCTTCTATAAATTTCCAGCAGCGCTCATTTTCCTTTGGGACCAAGACTTGCTCAAAGTACCTCTGTCAGCATATTTGCCACCGAGCGTCCCAAAGTGTCCAACAAAATGTACAATTAAGAATCATCACATTATTACTGAGTTATACGATTCAGCACTATTTTTAGGTTCCTACGTATCTACTAAGAATGATCGCAATCTGCCAATCTCAGGCATGTAATGCCCCCATTACTAAATTTAGTCTTACCTCAAGCCCCCATTTCTGCTGACAGAGTATAACCCAGTCGTTTCCAGTCAGATTCAATCACTTCAGAGATTTCCCAGTTAATTCAGAGCAACATCTCCCTCAGTCTCCTTGGAGTTCTGGCTATTTCGAGAGAGGCACAGGTGAGGGGAGGAGCTTAAGACACCCATGGGAAGGAGTGTCAGGTGCTGGCTGCTTCTCTGTCCTCTCCAGTTTCTGCTGAGATGTAAGTTGTCTGTATGGCCATTGGTGGGGCAGCCTCTGTTCTGGTGCAAAAACCACAGGTCCGGCTGTGGATGCCAGCCTGTGTCATCTAAGCCACTCCCCCTGATGGCATCTCCTCATGGACCCAGAGCTCTTTCTCATCCATCACTCCTCTTTCTGCCACCTTTGAAATCCTCCTGTATGCATGGAAAACCTTGGGAAGTCTTGTCCCTCTGGGTCTAAGGGAGACTTAGAAGATTAGCTGACACACTGGATGCCATTTCTGTCACTTGGCTGCTGTTCCTTGTTGAAGACAAGGACAACTCTGGGAAGTCTGCTACCTCCTCAAGAGTCACTGGGTAGGACTCAAACCTATTGGGTTTCCCTTGGGTCCCCTCTTGCCCTGTGCTGAGCACAAGGTCCCAGTAATTAAATCCTTCCATTTCTTATGCTAGACTAATTCTTTTGAAGTAGGAGCACTGGATCTTCCTCGATCAAGGAATCTCCCCAGCTATTTTGCTTAAGGCATAAACCCTGTGCACCAAGTCCTTATCTTTTCAGATCTGAATAGACCCCAAAAGAACAGACTCTAGCTATTGAATTCCTTGGCTTTTCAATCTATTCAAGAGCCTCTTTTAGAAAGGAAGAGCCCAAATCTGTCTTTTGTTCTCCATGATCGGCCTTTCTTAGTGTCACTCAGCCCTATAATCTAGTTTCAATGGTGGAAAGGCCATGGGGTCAAGTAAATTAAGCCAAAATTAAATATTTTAGTATACCTGCCCCTGTATAAAGGAAAACTAATTTCGGGGGCTTAAGGGGATGAGAATCAATGGGGCAGATGGGTTCTGAAAGACAATCAGGGAAAAGACAAAGGTTGGAACACAGGTTTCTAGCTCTATACCTGTCATCAGAAATCTCTGAAGTCCTTTTATTTTATTATTATTATTTTTTAAGCATAGCCATATATCTTTATTAATGGAGACACAATATAGATTGAAGTAAAATTTGAAAATAATTACACAAAAAATGTATGTATGAAGAGTAAAATATATAGTTTCCATATGCAATTCAAGTTAGGTTTTTGTCTTCTTATTTTTTTAGGTTTATTTATTTATTTATTTATTTGTATTTTTTTGTATATATTTTTTTTATTGGAGTTCGATTTGCCAACATCTGGTATAACACCTTTTAACAAGACACATTCCTGAGCCCCATACCTGGAACAACAAAGGGACTCAAAATGAGTAGTTTGGCTCTGGGGAACGGTAGCAGGTAGGATATACAGTGCTGAGTGAGGAGCCCATTTTAAGCATACAGTTCAGTAGTGTTAAATATAGTCAGGATGTTGTGCAACTAATATCTATTATCTTATTATCTTGCAAAACTAAAACTCTATAGCCATTGAACAACTCCCCATTCCTCCCGCCTTTCAACCCCTGGCAACTACTTTTCATCTCTAATAATTTGATGTCTCTGGATACCTTATATAAATGAAATATAGTATTTGTCTTTTTGTGACTGGCTTATTTAACTTAGTATAATGTCCTTAAAGTTCATTTGTATTATGGAATGTAATCAGAATGAAATCAGAATTTCTTTTAAAGACTGAATGATATTGCATTGTGTGTATATGCCACATTTGGCTTATGGATTCATCCATTGATGGGCCTTTGAGTTGCTTCCAATTCTGGCTATTGTGAATAATGCTGCTATGAACATGGGTGTGCAAATATTTTTCAAGACTTTTAGTTCTTTTGGAACCCAGGAATACTACTGCTGGATCATATGGGGATCTATTTCTAATTTTTTGAGGAACTATAACACTGTTTTGCACAGCGGATGATTTTACATTCCTACCAGCAGTGCACAAGTTTCCTTTCTCTACAGCCTCACCAACAGTTGTTACTTTCTGCTTTTTTTCTTTTCCTGATAGCAGCTCTCCTAATGGGTATGAGGTGATATCTCATGGTTTTGATCTGCATTTTCCTAAGTGTGTTGAACATCTCTTTATATACTCGTTGATCATTTGTATGTCTTTTGAGAAATGTCTGTTCAGGTCCTCTGCTTATTTTTTAACTGGATTGTTTTTTGTTTTGAATTGTAGAAGTTCTTTATGTATTCTGGATTTTAACCCCTTATCAGATATATGACTTACAAATATTCTATTTTGAAGGTTGCCTTGTCAGGCTATTGACAGTGTCCTTTGAAGTACAGAAGTTTTAAATTGTGATATAGTGCAATTTTTCACTTTTGTTGCCTATTCTTTTGGTGTCCTATCTAAGAAATCATTGCCATATCCAATGTAATAAAGGTTTTCTTCTATGTTTTCTTCTAAGGGTTTTATAGTTGCAGATCTTTGATGTGTTTTGAGTTAAATTTTTAAATTGGCGTAGGGCCCAAATTTATTCTTTTGCATATGGATATCTAGTTCCCAACATTTATTGAAAAGAACTATCCTTTCCCCCAGTGAATGGGGTTGGCATCCTTGTTAAAAATCATTTGATTGTATCTGTGGATCTTAAAAACAGCTTTATTGAGATATAACTCACATACCATATAATTCACCCACTTAGGGTATACAATTCAATGGCTATTTAGTATAGTCATTAAATACTAAATGGAGTCATGCACATCCATCACCAAAATCAGTTTTAAAATATTTTTATCACCTCAAAAAGAAACCCAGACTTCTAACCAGAAGGTAACCTTGTTACCTTCTAACCTGCAAACCACCCCCAACCTCAGCCCTAGGCAACCGTTAATATACCCTTAGTCACTGTAGATTTACCTATTCTGAAAAATTCTTACAAATGGAATTCTGTAACATGTGGCCCTTTGTGGCTGGCTTCTTTCACTTACTTCAGTGTTTACAAGTGTCGTCCACATTGTAGCACATATTAGTACCTCATTCCTTTTTTTATACCTGAATATTATTCCATTGCATGGATATGCCACATTTTATTTATTCATTCATCTGTGATGGACATTTGGGTTGTTTCCACCTTTTGGCTGTCATGAATAATACTGCTATATGTGTTTTTAAACAAGTTTGTAAATAGCCAAATGTTTTCATTCCTCTTGGGAATATACCTAATAGTGAAATTACTGAAACATAGGGCAACAACGCTTCTTATGTGGATTTTGAATATAAAAAATAACTGATTTCCAAAGAATAAAGAACAATCTACTGATAAAGTATGGTGAAGAAAATAATGCAACTGAGAGTCTCATAAGGTGAGTGATGACTAAGCCTGAGTAAGGTGCCAGGAATGATTAGTTACAAACCATTTTAAATTCATATCCAGCAATACTAGCTTATCAGGTTCACATTCCTAGGATATGTTACAATAGAAAGAGAAAAGGCTAGAGATGATGTGATATGAGAATTTCAGAGACAGGAAATAACTGATGTGGGGAATTCCATAATAAAAATAAGGGAAATAAGAGTGCATGTATCATGATAAGCACCAGGTGATGTATGGAATTGTTGAATCACTGTAGGGCACATCTGAAACTAATGTAGCATTGTATGTGGACTATACTGGAATTAAGAATTAAAAACATAGGGGCGTCTGGGTGGCTCAGTTGGTTAAGCATCTGCCTTTGGCTCAGGTCATGATCTCAGGGTCTTGGGATCAGCCTTATATTGGGCTCCCTGCTCAGCGGGAAGTCTGCTTCTCCCTCACCCTCTGTCCTTCCCTCTTGCTCATTCTCTCTCTCTCTCTCTCTCTCAAATAAATAAATAAAAATCTTTTAAAAAGGGATTAAAAAATAAAGTCCCAAATGCAAAACTTTAAAAAAAAAAAAAAGGGAAATAAATTGAAAGGAATTGGTCAACAGCAGCACTTTGGTCCCTTTACAGTGGAGGATGGTAAACTCTTCAATCCTGAAGGGATTCCAGCAGGTGTAAGAAAAAGGGCCTTTGCTTGATTCACAGACTCATATGTTCATAAGGGTCAGGGAAGTATTAATGCAAATTAGTGAAATATTAATGCAGTGGGGAGGGTGTAAGACTATAGGGCTTGGTGGGGAATGTGGTGCCCTCAAGAACACGTGCTTATCTAAAGGCATTCAAATTCAAATTTTCTTAAAATAATATGATAGCTGATCAAAACATGTGAGTTCCAGCCCTGTTCGTAAACCCCAAAATAAAGAAATAGGAAAGAGAGAAGAGAGCATGAGAGAGAGAGAGGGTAAGGGAGCTGTAAGGGCAGAAGAGAAAAAAATCATGCTGGTTGAAATAAATCATAGAGAAAGCTGGTGGAGTGAGCACAGAAAAAGACTGGAATTGAACCCTAGCAAGTTCCAGTGACACCTTGTTGTCTTATATTGCTATGCTCACCACAGGGGCAGGATAAATTGACTGACTCCAGATAGGTTCCGCGAAGCTCTCTTACAGAGAAGGGTGAGTTGAGTGGGGGAGAGGGTAGGGGTGCTGCTGCTTCCACTACTTCTAGATCCGGAGGTAGATGTCTGACTTTGGAACAAAGGCTTCTTGTTAAAATGTGGGTTCTGATTCAGGAGGTCTGACGTCAGGCCTGAGATCCCACATTTCAGTAAACTCCCAAGTAATGCTCATGATCCCCACAGAGCATACTTGGAATAACAAGCTTTTTTTTTTAATATTTTATAATTTATTTGAGAGAGAGAGAGAGAGAGTGACAGAGATCACAAGCAAGGAGGAGAGGGAGAAGCAGTCTCCCTGTGGAGCCTGAGGCAGGCTGGATCCCAGGACCCTGGAATCACAACTCCAGCCAAAGACAGATGTTTAACTGACTGAGCCACCCAGGTGCTCTGGAATAGCAAGGTTATAAATAACTCTTGGACGAAAGAAGAGATGAAAACTACTACCTCAACATATTTAGAAAATAATTGTGCCACATCCTTTCCTGCTTATTAAGGATATTTCCTCTTTCTAGGCCAGGCCACTTTTTTTTTTTTTTTTGAGATTTATAATCATATTAAGATATGTCAACATATCAAGAGGCAGAAACCAGTGTAAAAGAGGTCACTGTTCCCAGCAACCAGGTACAGCCATGTGATACAGTTCTGGCCAGTGGGATGTGAGCATCTTTTGGATTGTGGATTATACCTTTAGAAGGAAGGATGTCCTCCCCGCCACCACCCCCCCCCCCCCCGCAATCTTTCTCTTTTCTCTGGCTGGACACAGAGGTGAGCTGCTTTGGACCAGGTGGACATCAGAGCAAAAAGCTAGAAAGGGCCTAAACTTTGCAGAACAAAACAGCCATACCAGCTCAGACATTTATACTAGAGAGAAACATAATTCAAATTTTTTTCAAAGATTCTATTTATTTATTCATGAGAGACACAGAGAAAGGCAGAGACACAGACAGAGGGAGAAGCAGGCTCCATGCAGGGAGCCCAACATGGGACTCGATCCCAGGACCCTGGGATCACAACCCGAGCTGAAGGCAGATGCTCAACCCCTGAGCCGTCCAGGTGCCCCTAGTTCAAATTTTTTAAAGTCATTGCTACTTTGTGCCTGTCAAGTGCAACGGATCTCACGTCATAAGTAGTATGAAGCCACAGTGCTAATTTCATTTATTGTATTAGTCAAGGTTCTGTTACGGAGAACAGAATTCATTCAGGTCAGTGTAGGAAGGGAATTATTAAAGGGAGTCATGTGGCTTGTAGAAATGTTAAGAGTCTGCTGAAGACCAGATGCTAGGTTGAGCTTTCAAGAAATGACTTTGAAAACCACATTGCAAATGGTGTCCTCAAAGCAGCTGCTGTATCTGTAGCTCCCCCTAAACCACTGCTACAGAAACCTACTGTCCTGTTGAGGCACCCACAAACAGGAAACCATCATTACCGCTACAGGCTCTAGAACCAGACAGTTTCTGCTGTGATCTGCACCAGTCAAATGATGCCCTGTGCCTGCCATGTGACATTCAGAAAGCTAGTGACTAGCACTGGGGCCTCTGCTAATTCAGCTGCAGACAAATTAATCACTCCCAGCAATGCCCAACAGCAGAAGCAGCCTGTGCCTTTCTTCTGTCTTCCCAGACTTGCATGGATACCTCTGATTGGCCAAATCTACATCCCCTTCACACTCTATCTCCTAGGGAATCTGGGAAGTGGAGTTTTTAGCTTTCCAGGTTCTGCAGTGCAGGAAAGCACATCCTAAGAAGCACAGTAGGATGAATATTGAGATCCAGTTTACCTTATGCACTTTTCCTCTCGCTTCCTAAAAATGGTGCCTGTCAAAATTTAGGGAGATACACAAAAACTGTACTCCTAGGGAAAATCCTAGCCTTAAGGATGTGGATGAGTAATGAAATAAATTATTCAACCCAAGAAGCTTTACAAAGAAAACCCTTAACTTAAATAATAGAATGACTTTTTTTTTTTTTTGATAAAAGCTTACTTAACTTTTAAAGCAGAATAATTAGTAAACAAATTTAAAAACTTGCTCTCTGGGGATCCCTGGGTGGCGCAGCGGTTTGGCGCCTGCCTTTGGCCCAGGGCGCGATCCTGGAGACCTGAGATCGAATCCCACATCGGGCTCCCAGTGCATGGAGCCTGCTTCTCCCTCTGCCTGTGTCTCTGCCTCTCTCTCTCTCTGTGTGACTATCATAAATAAATAAATTAAAAAAAAAAACTTGCTCTCTGAAAGCATAACAAAATGAAAATATCTCTAGAAGATCGATCTGGAAGACATGGAGAAAACCTAAATAACAGAATGATGAAAAGGTTGATCCATAAATACAGAGGGAAAAAATTTAGACATGCCAGATATTTTAAATAATGCAGTGAACCGCCATGTACCTATCAGTCATGTCAACAATTATTGACATATTATCATTCTCATTATTTATTACTCTTTCTTTCTCCCCTCTGCACTTCTTTTTCCCTTGGAGTGTTTTAGGAAAATTCATGCAACATAGCATTTTACCTATATCCACATCAGTATGTATATATATATCTTTAACAACTTAGGACTTTGAAAATGTATACCTTAACCATGACATCCTTACATTCAACAAATTCCTAATTTCTTAATACCATCTAATACCCAGTTGGTGTTTAACTTTCCCTGATGGTTTCAAACTTTTTTTTTTTTAACAATTGCTTTATTCCAATCCATGTCTAAACAAGTTTCACACATTACATTTAGTTATTCTATTGCTCAGCTCTACCATAGTTATTCCATCCCTTTCCCCCCCAGACACTATTTGTTAAAGACACAAAGTTCTATGTCCCCTGAATTTCCCACATTCTTAATGTGGCTGCTTGCAAACTCATTAAAAAGACAATATTTAAAATAGTAGATAAAATGCTGTGTTGATAAATTTGAAAATAAAACGTTCTAAATTTTACTAAAAGAGAAGTGTAAAATGTGAGTATGTTCAGAAAAGACATTGGACATACTTAGATAATAATACACTTATACTTGGTGACTTCAATCTAGCGCTTTCTACACTCAATAGGTCTTCTAAGCACAACATCTCCAAAGAAACAAGAGCTTTAAATGATACACTGGACCAGATGGATTTCACAGATATCTACAGAACTTTACATCCAAACTCAACTGAATACACATTCTTCTCAAGTGCACATGGAACTTTCTCCAGAATAGACCACATACTGGGTCACAAATCAGGTCTGAACTGATACCAAAAGATTGGGATCATCCCCTGCGTATTCTCAGACCATAATGCTTTAAAATTAGAACTAAATCACAAGAAGAATTTTGGAAGGATTTCAAACATGTGGAGGTTAAGGACCATCCTGCTAAAAGATGAAAGGGTCAACAAGGAAATTAAGAAGAATTAAAAAGATTCATGGAAACTAATGAGAATGAAGATACAACCATTCAAAATCTTTTAGGTAAAAAAAAATCTTTGAGATACAGCAAAAGTAGTCCTGAGGGGGAAATACATCACAATACAAGCATCCATCCAAAAACTGGAAAGAACTCAAATACAAAAGCTAACCTTACACCTAAAGGAGCTGGAGAAAAAACTCAAATTATATACGAAAAGCAAATAGATCCTACACCCAGCAGAAGAAGAGAGTTAATAAAGATTCGAGCACAACTCAATGATATAGAGACCAGAAGAACTGTGGAACAGATCAACAAAACCAGGAGTTTGTTTTTTGAAAGAATTAATAAGATAGATAAACCATTAGCCAGCCTTATTAAAAAGAAGAGAGAGAAGACTCAAATTAATAAAATCATGAATGAGAAAGGAGAGATCACTACCAACACCAAGGAAATACAAACGATTTTAAAAAACATATTATGAACAACTATACACCAATAAATTAGGCAATCTAGAAGAAATGGACGCATTTCTGGAAAGCCACAAACTACCAAAACTGGAACTGGAAGAAATAGAAAACGTGAACAGGCCAATAACCAGGGAGGAAATTGAAGCGGTCATCAAAAACCTCCCAAGACACAGAAGTCCAGGGCCAGATGGCTTCCCTGGGGAATTCTATCTATCAAACGTTTAAAGAAGAAACCATACCTATTCTACTAAAGCTGTTTGGAAAGATAGAAAGAGATGGAGTACTTCCAAACTCATTCTATGAGGCCAGCATCACCTTAATTCCAAAACCAGACAAAGACCCCACCAAAAAGGAGAATTATAGACCAATATCCCTGATGAACACGGATGCAAAAATTCTCAACAAGATACTAGCCAATAGGATACAACAATACATTTAGAATATTATTCACCATGACCAAGTGGGATTTATCCCCGGGACACAAGACTGGTTCAACACTCGTAAAGCAATCAGTGTGATTCATCATATCAGCAAGAGAAAGAACAAGAACCATATGATCCTCTCAATAGATGCAGAGAAAGCATTTGACAAAATACAGCATCCATTCCTGATCAAAACTCTTCAGAGTGTAGGGATAGAGGGAACATTCCTGAACATCTTATTTTCTTTTTTTTAATTTTTATTTATTTATGATAGTCACAGAGAGAGAGAGAGAGAGGCAGAGACACAGGCAGAGGGAGAAGCAGGCTCCATGCACTCCATGCACCGGGAGCCTGATGTGGGATTCGATCCCGGGTCTCCAGGATCGTGCCCTGGGCCAAAGGCAGGCGCCAAACCGCTGCGCCACCCAGGGATCCCTTTTTTTTTTTTTTTTAATTTTTATTTACCTGAACATCTTAAAAGCCATCTACGAAAAGCCCACAGCAAATATTCTCAATGGGGAAGCACTGGGAGCCTTTCCCCTAAGATCAGGAACAGGACAGGGATGTCCACTGTCACCACTGCTATTCAACATAGTACTGGAAGTCCTAGCCTCAGCAATCAGACAACAAAAAGAAATAAAAGGCATTCAAATTGACATTAGAAAAATTTAAAGATTTATCCCCACGATGCCTCCATGTTCAGAAGGTTTTATAGGTAAATTCCAAATATTCAGGAAGCAAATAAAAAAAAAAAAAAACAGTTAAGCTCTTTGAGAGTATGGACAGAAAATTATCATTGAAATGATTCCAAAATTTGAGAAAACAGTATAAAGACAAAAACTGCTTACTAATTTCTTATGAAATTATATAAATAATATATACAAATTAAAAATTAGAAAAGATAATAGCAAAACATTAAAGGAATTATATATGAAAAGCCTGTAAGTTTTATTCAAACCATTTAGATATGGTTCAGTATTAGCATAATGTCTTCAAGGTGTGTCTATGTGACAGGAGTTCCTACTTTTTAAAGGATGAATAATATTTTATTTTATACCATATTCTATTGTAGACCACATTTTCTTTATCCATTCATCTCTTGATGGACATTTGGGTTGCCTCCACCTCTTGACTATTGTGAATAATGCTGCAGTAAGCATGAGTGGGCAAATATCTTTTTGAGATCCTGCTTTGAGTTCTTTTGGAAAAAAAAAGTGTTTTGTTTTTTTTAAGCCCTCTTCAGGCCAAATAAAATAAAACTTCTAGCCAGAATCAGACTGTAAGTTGCCAGTTTGCAGTCCCTGTTATCTTTTATTTATTTTACCCTTGTGGTGGGGACAATGGCAGGACAGTCTTAGCTGGCAAAGAAGAGAGAACTTAGAACAGAGTCTAGGAGGATGGGAAGGAGTTATGCAATTAAAGATATAAAAGCAATTTATTCCAGGCAAAATGAGCAGTATCAAGAAGAAACAATGGAAGAAGACAGGAGGCTGGAAACGTCTGAATTTGGGCTGGCAGTGAAGGATAACTATGATGTAAGGCAGGATGTTGGTATTAGTTGTTTGTAGGTAAATGCCATTGGAATTGAATGTGTCTGAACTTTGGGGGTAGCATCACTCGTGCTCCCAGTTTAAAAGAGTCTTGAGGTGAGGTGAAGGTGCTAAACCAGGCATCAGGCTCCCGATGAAGAACAAACAGATGACAGAAGCAAGTGATTGTGAATAAAATCATCCATTAAGAGAGTTTTACATGGGCAAGAGGCATTCATCTGGATTTGGCAATGAGGAGAAAGGTAATGTGGTCCCTGGGAGGAAATGCTCTGGAAGACACATTCCTGGGCAAAGCAGAGCCCAGGTTAATTGGAACTTGATGCAATCGTGTCTTGTAGAGAGGTCAATCCCCCTCTTAGGACAGAGACATCATTCCGCCATGAAGGTGTCTGTAGGGAGGAACCAGGGACCACTGGAAAGCAAGGATGGGGGTCAGAAATATATGGTGTAGGAGGGTTGTGGTGTGTGGTGGTAGGGTGGAGTACCTTGTGCTCATCCCTTGGGACAAGACGGACCTCCCACCAAAACTTGGTTCTGATGTCAAGACTGATGATGCCATATGCAGACCAAGAGGGTATGAAAGATTTATTATTCACATGATGTAGCTTTTTTTTTTTTTTTTTTTTTTTTTTTTTTTTTGCGGGGGAGGAGAGCAAGGCAGGCTCCCAAGTAGGTCTGAAGAGAGAGCAGAGAGGCGTGACTGGCTTTTCAGTTTGTAATGGTTAGAATGTGAGGCTGGCATGAGGGGTCCCTCCCTTCACACTAGCCAAGATTTGCGTGGTCTGAACTTCTTCCCAGTGCCAAAGAAGGGAGCACATGGGTTTGCTTATCAACTGCCCAGATGTGGGGCCAAAGGGAAGGAGGAGTAGGACTTGAATGTTGTCAGCCATCAAATATCAAAAATGGCGTCAGGCTCTTTATTACAGAGTACCAGAGAGCCTTGGTGGACTTGGACCTTCAGAGTATTAAAAGCACAGGGCTGGGACACCTGGGTGGCTCAGTGGTTGAGCATCTGCCTTTGGTTCAGGTGATGATCCCAGGGTCCTGGAATCGAGTCCCACATCAGGCTCCCCTCAGAGAGCTTGCTTCTCCCTCTGCCTCTCTCTCTGTGGATCTTTCATGAATAAATAAATAAAATCTTTAAAAACATAAAAGCACAGGGCTGTTCATCAGATATTTCCTTAATCCCTTAGAGGATATCAATAACCAGGGACTCTAGAGCCTAGGACTCAGTTGCTCATGTGAAATGTTGGAACTTTCATAATTTTCCATGGTTTTCATTTATTTTCCCAGTACGTTTCCTGTGACAGTTGTCAGAAACATCCACATAACAGAAAGGGTCAGTAATCTCACCATCATGGGTAGTATGTGTGTGTGTGTGCATGTGTGGCGCGTGTGTGGTGTGTGCCTGCGGGCGTAGGTGTGAATTGTACATGGCTCAATGGCACTCAGCATCCATTTCCATCTCATTTTGGTGTCTTCCAGTACTGCAGAGGCTGAAAAGCAGGAAGCTACATTTGCCTGGACTCTTCTGGATGTATTTTATTTTATACATTTTGGTTTCCATGTAGAAAGCAGAAGTGAAACAGAAGCCATCTCCCTTCTGGTTTTTGGCTATTTTTCTGCTGGTGGACAAGAGCTTGCAGGTTTTTCTGAAATGGTGCTCTAATGTGCAGCCACCAGCTTCATGGGTGCTGAGAGGCAGTTGTAGTGTGGTGACAATAGCTTCCTGATTCTTCCCTTCTGATCCCTGCATCACAATGATGGTTGTGAGCCATTTGGTTCATGGAATCAATAGTTCCAGTATCTGCTTGCTGATTGCTCCCCATCCCGATTGTTGTAGAGCTAGTAGCTTGCTGGCTGGTCAGTTCTGCGTTGTTCTGGGAGTTAGTCCTAGAGGCTCAGCCTAGAGCCTGCTCCTCCAACCATTCTAGTTAACTTGTTGACATTCAATTACCTTTAGTAAGTTCCTTTATGCTTAATATAACTAGACTGGTTTCTTTTGAAACCTTGAGCTCTTATTGTCATTGGTTGTTTGTCTTGACAAGGGAGGGGGATGCTAGGTGCAAGGGAAGTGTGGACATTATGTCAACTCTAAGCCATATTTTGAGATGGGGGAGTGTAGGGACCTCACAGGTGAGAGGGAATGGTGCTCTCTATGAAAAGAAACCTGACTCATCCTAGGGGTCTGAAGATCAGCTGGGACCTGAGAGGATGCTCTGGATTTAGGGGCAAAGTGAAGGGGGAAAGCCTTTAGAGCTCCCAGACATCTTCTTCTAACTCTTTTTACCTTGGAGGGATAAAGGAAGAGGGTCCCAGGTGACCTTCCCTCATCAGTAGATGAAGGTGTTTATATTTTATTTATTGTTCTGAGGAGGTGTTGTTTTGCCTATCATTATCTGGATGCTTATTCTTCTAAGTAGCTTTTGTATCTTTTGTGCAATCAGTGCGCTTGAAAAACCTTTTTTTCCCTGCTCCGTAAGAGAAAGATAACTTGAGCATGGCCTCCATTTGAACTCCTACAACCATTTCTGAATTTAGTAAATGAAAATGAGATTTTCCTAGAGCAAATGTAGTGACAATTTCTAAGATTTTTAAGGCTATATTGACACTTTAATGCTGTCTCATACTCGGGCTAACAGAGGACATAATTTTTGTTTCAAACACATACTTTCGAGGTGAATTAAGCCTTGGGTCTCCCTGGGCCCCCACACCTATCTCTTCACTCCACCTCAGTTACTCACTCTCATGACACACATTGAAACTTGATTTCAAGAAGACTGGACCACCCCTGTCATCTTTTTCTTGGACATCTTATAAACTCCTTAGCAGGTGGCTTTGCCTTATATTTCAACAAGAACCCTGAGGTTTTCAGTTAGGAATTTCAGTTTTTTGACCCCGACCAATGAACTTATTTATACTTACAACTTCTTTCACTTCTTTTATTCAGTTTCAGAAGTTCACTATTGAAATATAAATCACATACCATATGATTCACCCACTTAAACTGTACAATTCAGTGGTTTTTAATATATTCACAGAATTGTGCAACTGTCACTACAATCAATTTTCAGAAATTTTCATCACCACAGAAAGAAACTCCTTAGCCATCACCCCTTTGTTCTCCCCTTGTTCCAATCCTGGGAAACCACTAATTTACTTTCTTTCTCTATAAATTTGCCTATTCTGGCCATTTCATATAAATAGAATCATGCAGTGTGTGGCCCTGTGTGACTGGTTTCTTTCCCTTAGCTCAATGTTTTCAAGGGTCATCTACATTTTAACAAGTATCAGTACTTCATGCCTTTTTAATGGTCTAATAGTATTTTAATATATGAATAGACTTCATTTTTTATTTATTCATCACTCAGTGGCCATTTGGATTACATCCACCTTATTATGAATAATGCTACTATGCACATTCATGCGCGAGCTTTTGTGTAGACGTATGTTCTTACTTGGATATATACCTAAGAGTGGAATTGCTGGGTCACATGAGAACTCTGTTTAACTGAGGAAGTGACTGTACTATTTTACATTTCCATCAGCAGTTGAATGAAGCTTCCAATTTCTTCACTTCCTTGTCAACACTTGTTATTTTCTGACTTTTTGATTATAGACATTATAATAGGTATGAAATTATGATGTCTATAGTTCTTAATGCAATCACAGCATACTTGAAAAACCTTTTCTCACTGTGTTTTTTCTCTGGTGGGGAATTATATTGAGCATTTTTTCATGTGCATATTGGCCATTCGTACCTCTCTTTTCTTGAGAAATGTCTGTTCAGATCCTTTGCCCTTTTGAAAATTGGGTTATCTAACATTGAATTTTAAGAGTTCTTTATATATCCAAATCCAAGTCCTTTGTCATATATATGGGAGTCACAGTTCTCTCTAGTGGAAACTGGGTTTAAAGCACTCATATCCACCTTGCTCACACTTGAACCCAAGCTCTTTTATTCTGTATCTTCAGAGATCAGTGGTGACTAAAAGAGGAGAGCCTCAGCAAGCTTCTGGCTGAAGTCATGAGACTCTGCATCTGACAGCAAATATGGAATGAGAGCAAGAGTGGTACAGCCTCCTAAGGGATGAGATGGATTTTTGTCAGGGAGGTGAGTTGAGTTACCAAACTGAGAACCGTGGAGGGGAGACTGGGTCATGGGGGATGGGAAATTGAAGTGAGGCAGGAAGGTTGGGGTACAGATTCACAAGGAGAGGGAAGAAGCCTTTTTATGAAACCTGGTCTGGAAGCCACCTTCTTCTTTGGGGAAGTGAAAGGGAATAGCTATGTTTGTTATTAGTTTGATCTTGATTTGCCCTACATTGTTGATGAAGGTGGGATTGTCTAGACGCTGAGACAGGGATAGAGTTTGGGAGGCAAAACATTAATTAATGAGCAACATCTGTGAAAGAAAGAAAGGGAGCCAAAGTAAGATGATCCAAAAGTGAACTGCAGTGCAGCCCAGGAAAGCTGCATGGAAGCCCTGGACCAAATATTGCATGTCAGGGCTGTTTCATGTCTGACAGGAAAGGCCAGGATTTTATACTCCTGCTTTAATGAGTCACTGGATGCAGGCTGCTTGGGAATGGTGTGAGGTCAGGTGAGGAAACTCTCTGAAGCTGACTCAGACCCTGAAGACTATGTCATCATCTGGTGGCTGTCTGCGGTTGGAATTCTGGCTGCTGGTCAGCAAGGGGAATTGGAGTATCTCTTTATGTGTTGCAACTATCCTATTTAAGGAATTGAATTTACCAATTTATTAGTCTAGAATGACAGGTAGAATGAAGGCTGTTCGTCAGGCTTCTCCCTGTCCATTTCTTTTGTGAGCTTGTGTGGCAAATGAAGAACCAACTGGAGGAGAGCCATCCTCCACCCTGCAAGGACTATGATGTGGAAGCCATCTTGTTCATGGGCAGTGAGAGTTGCCCCTACTGCTCTGGCGGAGAGACCCTTTCTCTCCCCATCTATGGTTTCTATAGACACTTCCATCCTCCTGAGGATGTGCCATGGAGGAAACACTCATTGTTCTCTCCAACCTTTTCTTGTCTCCTTCTCCTCCTGTTTTCTTGCCAGGCAGGGTCATTGCTCATGTATGGCTTGATCTCCTGATTCTTGCTCTCCTGCTCCTTGCCTCAAGAATGAGGAAAGGGCCGTGGCAAGCAGACCCGGCAGGGTCTAGCTCCTTTCCCTGGCTGGAAGTACAAGTTCAGTTCAGCCTCAAGCCCAAGCTGTTTTCTTCATTCTAGCTTTACCATTAATAAAGTTGATATTTTGACTTACGTAGGTCATGACCTATGGAGAAAGGAGCTAGAAGTGATGAGGGGGGTGAAGGATTGAGCTCCCCAAATCCCCAAACGGGAGGTACATGGGGAGACCCCAGGTGTAAAAGTGAGGTTATTATTTTTTTTTTTTTTAATTTCCACTATGGTGGTAAAGGCTTGGCCACACTAAGTTACACTTAGAACAAATCCACAAGGCGTGCACAAATCCATTCCACCAGATGAGGAACCTCAGGCTCCCAGAGGTTACTTCATATTTAAGATGAGGCTAAACTCCATGAAGTAACAGTCTGTGCCTTCCATTCACTTTTTAACCCATCTCAAACATTACCCTTAACCAATTCCCTGAAACTCCTCCTGCCACCATCACTAAAGATAACATTTTTGTTAACTCCATCACTCAATCTTTAGACCTTATCTTGCTGTTCAAACTTTTTACTTCTTAGCAGCCCCTGACACTGTTTACTACTCGTTTCTTCCAAAAATTCCCTTTTCTACTGACTTCCATTGCACTGTGCTCATTATGGTGCTCACCCTTCTGACCATGCCTTCTCTGTCTCCTTACTGGTTTCTCACACTTCCAGTGTTCATTTTCCCCAATGTTCTGTTTTTGATCTTTTGGGTAGATAATGTACTTTGGCTTTCTCATCATGTATTTCAGACCAGCCTCCTTCAAACATTTGGAAAGCTAACCAAACCACCCCTACCCCTGAACAAAGAAAATCAACAAAGCAAAGAATTTTTCTTATGCCTTAGAGTTCTGTTTGTAATTTAAGTTCATACACTTGTGTGAGATTTGGATTCGGAACTAATTTGAGTGTAGAAAGTCAGGGCACGAGGGCATGTTTTCGCTGGTACAGGTTCGAAGGGTCATAATGTGTGTGGTTTTGGAGCAAGTACTTGTAACAGTAGTTTCTGATGTAGCAGACAATGTCCTGATTTTATAGACCTCTGATCATGTTAAAGGCAGCAGCTTCTTTAGTTGCCCAGTTCTGCAGTGTGGCTTGGGATAAAGTCTTTTCCATTAGTCTTCCTAAGTAGGCCACTTACTATTTTGTAATAAATTCCTTTCCTCTTAAACTGGTCACAGTGAATTCTTTGCTTTATATATACTTTGTAAATAATGACTAATATAGTATTGGGTCTTTGGTTTTGTAAGCTGCAGATTTATAGTCCCAACTGCCTACTGGACATCTCTATCTAGAATGTCAAATAAAACCTCAAATTCAGTGTACCCAAAAATTGAACTTTTCCCCCCCTCATAGCTTTTTTTTTTTTTTTTTTTTTTTTTGCTTCCTATCCAGGTGCATAACCTAGGGCTTTTGAGTCATCCTCTGTTCCTCTCCTGCTCTTATCCTCAACTTTCCATCAGCACCAAGACTTGTCAATTCCAGTTTCTAAATATGCCTTGAATGCAGTGTCATCTCTCTATCCCCACTTCTTTGGCCTTAGTTCTTGTCTGGATTCTTAGAATGGTCTTGTCTTCTCCCTCTTTTTCTTCACTTTCCTCTTTTTCTTCTTCTAAGCTTTAAAATATGTATTGAAGGTAATTGTGTTTTTGGTGTGTTCTTATACTTTCACATATCTGAAATTGGGATTACATCCTACAGTTGTCAACATGTCCTACCTGAGGTCAGCCACGAAGATGTTCCAATGTGGAGATCATCATCTGTTTGCACACACTTGAATGCTATTTGGGGTGGTATCACTGGACAACTGCAGCTCCCTGTGTTTTATTCAACAATCATTCAAGGGCCATTTGAGGAAGGAAAATGAGTCCTGACTGTTGTATAATAAACTTTTATTGACACCTTCTGGTAAAATCAAGTCATGACAGCATCAAAAGCTACAGAATGGGTGTCAGCAGCTTTGAAGAAAACCCAAAGACAGTATTAAAGTATTAAGTAGCTTACTGAGGAAGGCAAAGCTAGCACTCTTTTAATAGATGCTGTATGTTGCTAATATTCTGGGTAGCACAGAGATCAATCGTGTCTGGCAAAATACAGAGATCAACCATTTTGAGTCCAAGAGAACTGAGAAGAGTTAGAAATACTATGTAGGGGGAAGCTTTAGAAATACTATAGCTAATTTGTTTCATTTGCATTTTCTTTTTTATGTATGTATAAAATATGATAAAAAGATATACAGAAAGCCCCAAATAGCTCTTTCAATCAATATAAAAAATTCTAAGCTGTAGGAGAGCATTTTGTCTTAATTTTTTGGCTTCTTTCTTAGTGGTACATAAAATAGTGCTTCTTAGTACATTGAGATCCAGTGAAGTGTCATAATTCTCTAAGTATTTTGGCTTCTTTAAGAATAAAAATCAGGTTTTGTCTGGGCATACACCCCCATTTCTGCTTCTTGGCAGCTACTTTGAAATCTTTTTAGGTGTTTCTGGTAGTATTTGCTTCTTTTTCTCAAAGTAGCACCCTTATACTGCTTTCTTCTGATTTTTTTCCCACACTTAGAAGACCTGTTGAATTCTGATTATAAAAAATAAGTATTTCATGCTCTCTTACCTTCTTTCACCCCTCAGGACATCATACATCCTCCTCACTTTTCTTCCGATATGGTTACATTTTTAGCAAGATCGGTATTCACCATTTACAATATTATGGCTGCATTGCCACTATTCCCACCTGAGCCATGCAGTGTACTATTAACTCACTTCCTTTCTTGTACAATTCTTTGTTTTAAGCTCCCTCACTTTTGGTTTACTTTTATGTTTCACTATTTCATGTTCGAGCTGTCTGGAAGATCTGTTTCTTTTCTCAATACACTCAGACACTCAGATATTCTATTTTACTTTGGGGGGAGGGGAGTATTTCTTTCAGTGTGATTCATTTTGTTCTTGTCTGGCCTGGGTGCTCTCTGGGCCTGCATCAACTGCCATCCTGAAATTTCCATTCACTATCACCCTGTGGCTTCACAGTCACCTCTCTCCTATAGGATCTCTAGTAAGATCTCTTGCCTTCCCCTTTCTTGACTCACACTTCTGTTTCAGTGGAGCACATGTTCCAGTACCAGACTCAGAAAGGATTCTAGAGAAGTAAAGAACCTGGTTTTGAGAACTTGAATGTCTTAAAATGTCTCTAGTCCCTACCACTTGATATTTTGTCTGAGTATAGAATTCTAGGTTGAAGTCAATTTTCCTTCACATTTTGGAAGCATTGTCCTTCACATTTTGGGACCATTTTCCATTTGTTGTCTTTTTGCTACTAGTTTTGCAATAGAAATCTGATGTCATCTTGATTCTAGATCATTTGAAAGTAATTGTCTTTCACTTATACCCCGAGGACTTTAGAACTTCTGAAATTTTTGATATTTTGCTGGGCTCTCCATGGATGTATTTTGGAAATTTTATCTTTAAATTCTGAAATTATTTCACTGATACTTTCCTTCCTTTTTTTTGTCTTTTTTGTTTTCTTTTTCTGGAGCTCATATGATTGAAAATTGGATCATCTATAGTCATCCTCTTTTGATTTTACTTTCTAGGAGACTTCCCCAATTTTGTCATTCACCTCTTCTAGTTTTACATTTCTTTTTTTTTTCATTTTTGAAGATTTTATTTAAGAGTTTTACAATTCTAATATAACTTTTAAATTTATTTTATTCTCTGAATGTCCCTCTCCATAGCCTTCTATCTCCGACTTTGAATGCATAATCTTTTCTGATATTTTCCTAAGAATACCCATTGTGATATTTAAAAATTATCTCTCCTTAATGTGTATTTCTTCTCAAATTGTTCTCGAGAACAATTGTTCTTGAGTTCTTGTTGTTGTGGATTGGTTTTGGATTCCATCTTTCACATTGGAGGCTTTCCTCAAATATCTGGTGATCTTTGACTGTCTTCCCCTATTTGCGAGAAGGTACTAAAACCTGATTGGAGGCTCTGTGTGTAGAGGCTGGGTTTTTTGTTGGAGGTCTTTGCTATAGGGTAATCAGAGAGGGCCCAGACCTTTTTACTGTGGGACTCTCAAATATCTCACTAGTATCTAGTTGTCTCTTCTCTCAGTCTGATCACTTTCCTCAGAGAGAAATCTTCCAACCAAATATAGCTTATGACACCACTTTTTCCTGACCCATTGGACATTTCTGCATAGGTAGCACGCTGTGTATCCTTTACCAGTTTCTTTTTTTTTCCTTTACCAATTTCTGATGCCACATCTATAAAACCTAAGTGTTAATGTATAGAATACATCATGAAACTGTTGTTTTTTTTTTTTTTTTGTATTAGCCCATATACTGACTAATACAAAGTAGGTGCTTCCTTATTCCTTATTCCTATGTCCCCATTTCTAGTGAATGCCTGGCATGCAAAAAAAAAAGCTCAATAAATATTTCTGGAATAAATGTGCATCAGGCACTGTGTTAGATTGTGGAGTGGGCAAGATAGGATGGAAGTGGGATTTTAAAAGTGGGCCAAAAGACCTTTCCTCTCAGAAAGATTAAGTCTATCCATACCCAAATGATTCTTGAAATGAAAATGTTTATCTTGAGTTAGCTTTGGCTTTTGTTTGTGTGTGGTAAAATTTTTGAGGAATGTTTTCAAGTACTCAGGCAGAGTATCTCCAAATTGATGTACATTAATTTTTTCTTTCTTTCTTTCTTTCTTTCTTTCTTTCTTTCTTTCTTTCTTTCTTTCTTTTTAAAGATTTATTCATTCATGACAGACAGAGAGAGAGAGGCAAAGACACAGGCAGAGAGAGAAGCAGGCTTCATTCTGGGAGCCCGATGTGGGACTCGATTTCGGGACTCCAGGATCATGCCCTGGGCCAAAGGCAGGCGCTAAACCACTGAGCCACCCAGGGATCCCCCTGTTGGGGATTTTTCAACAATGATGGTTTTCTTTTTTTTCATCTCTAAAAAATTAGACATGGTAACTCAACTACTGGAGTTGTGATATTTAAAAAATGATAATGAAATGATAATATACTCTCTCGTATAGTAAAGGCAGAGGGTGTTAAATATTTTTAATGGTGCAAAAGTATTTATCACCAGTTGCCTATTCTCATGCTTGGTAATTTCTTCTCTGCTCTTGCTCTGCTCAGATACCCCTAAAATAATATAACAAACTTCATAACCCATTAGGAAGCTGAACACATAACAGTATAGAAAATGGTACTTCCTGAATCCTAGGTGGTTTTTAAAATGTAATTTTAAAAAACATTTGCTTATTTTTTTTCAACTTCTACCCAACTCTGTACCCTTCCCCCACAAATGACTACTAACTAAGTCAGAGTCAATCTTCCTATTGCTTCCTGCTCAGCTGAATCAACACTTCTGGAGGCCGTGACTAATAAAAGCCACAGCCCATGGTTACACTTGACTTTTGAAAATCCTGGTTAGCTTTAAGGACATAATTATAAGTACCCATGCTTACAGAATGAGTAAGTTGGTATGAAAACAAGTCAGACTCCATCAGTGATTGTTAACTTGGCTTTTTTTGGGATGAGGGAGATTGACCTAGTACTTAGATATTCTGAGATCATGATAATGTAAATAAAAATATTTGGCTTATAGGTTCCTTGATGGCCCTTTGCTTTCTTTCATGGCTTAAAATAATGGCAAATATGGAAAAGGAAAGATGTGATCTCTGAAGGGCAATCCAACAGATACTATATCTCTGAACATTATTTGGACAGCTAAGTATCTTGGAGATCAGTTAATCCTTAAGAAAAAGGGGAGGATTTCTCCAAAAACATAAGAATCTCTCCAATCGTTTTGCTGTGCAACTGTCATTGAATCATGAGTGGACTTTTAATTGTCTGCAGAAAAGGGTTCATCAAGACAAAGCAAACATGTAGTACTTTGGGTGCCCCACCTTGATTGATATCCATGCCTGTAGAGTTTGCTTCCCTTGACTAGGGCCCACCCCCAGTCCCATAAGCAAGGCAAGGTTGGTAGTATACTGGCCGCTCATGGAGACCAGCAGAGATGATAGACAGGTTTATTTATTTATTCCTAAAAAGATTTTATTTATTTATTCATGAGAGAGAAGAAGAGAGAGGCAGAGACATAGAGGGAGAAGCAGGCTCCCTGCAGGGAGTCCAATGGGGGACTTGATCCCAGGACCCCAGGATCATGACCTCTGAGCCAAAGGCAGACACTTAACCACTGAGCCACCCAGGTACCCAATAGACAGGTTTAGTACATTTACCTATTCCAATCACAGCTAAGTATCTTGAAAACCTAATCTTAAACTTGGTGTTTTCAGTTCCCCATGTTCCCTTTAGATCTCGGCTCCTTGCACTCTTGCTTCTGCCTCTAAGACTCAACCTTTCTCGATAAAAGCCATTACTGGTGTCTTAGTTGACAAATCCAGGAAACTATTTACTGCCTTTAAGTTTTATCAGTTCTTAAAAGCAATTGGTTGACAACATCATCCCATAGACTTCTTTGCTGGTTTTCCCTCTAATGCTTCAGGTACTCCTTCTTAGCCTCTACTCTCATTTTTTTTTTTTTCAATGTCTCTATCTATCACTATTGACTTCTTCTCTGTAGCCTTTTACCATGCTTAAGTTTCTACTATATTAAGGGAAAATTGTCTTCCCCAAACTTGTAATCTCTTAGAGATCACTCTGTATTTCTGTTTTCACTTCATTATTAAACCTCAGAAAAGAATATAAAACATTCCCTGCACTTCTTCATTGTTCATTCACTTTACGGCTCATCATACTATGGCTTATCCTCCATCAATCCAGTGAAATGGCTCTGGTAAAGTCGTTAATGACTTTCTAACCCTTTAAAATCCTTACATTGTTTAACATCTTTTCTAGCACGAGGCCATGTTGATCATTTCCTTCTTGAAAATCTCTTCCTGGGGGGATCCCTGGGTGGCTCAGCGGTTAAGGGCCTGCCTTCGGCCCACGGTGTGATCCTGGAGTCCTGCGATCGAATCCCATGTCAGGCTCCCTGCATGGAGCCTGCTTCTTCCTCTGCCTGTGTCTCTGCCTCTCTCTCTCCATGTCTCTCATAAAATCTTAAAAAAAAAAAAAAAAAAGAAACTCTCTTCCTTGCTTCCATCACATTGTTCTTTGCCACTTCTTTTCTTGCCTCTCTGGATGTTCTTTTTCAGACTCTTCCTTTTCCACTGCCAATTCTTAAAACACTGATGTTTCCCATTATGTTGGCCTTTTTCTCCTCTCACGCTGTAAGTAGACCTAAAGTAAAGCTCACCCTTTTCCATGGTTTTAACTACCTTACACATGCTGATGACCAGTATGATGACCAGTGAAATCTGTAGATTTACAGAGATCAGCATCTTTGACTTTATTTTCTGCTCTATAGTCTTGCTTTTGACTACTGTCAGCTGCTCTGAGAGAGAGAGAGAGAGAGAGTAGTGCACCTCCTAGCATCACTCTTTATTTTAAAGAATTTACCTCAGAATTTGCCTTTTCCTCCTCTTGAATGCCATGGCACTTCATGTTCATCTCCTCTTTCAACCCTCAAGGCTGTATTCTCCTTTGGAAGTATAGGTCTATCACTCCTATAGATTAAAGCTTTGAAAACAAAACCCTCTTAACTTTTCTCTAAGGCAAGGCAATATGGGGTCTCCAGAATGTTCTGCTGGATTTCTGGGTATTTGGGGCTACAAAAGGAAAAAGATCTTTCCAATTGGAGCTTCTACCACCACTTCCAATCTAACATGTCCCAAATGAATTTTCCTACCTTCTCCCATCGCACCATGCTCTCTGTCTGCTTTTTCTCTTTATTTCCAAAGCTGGTAAATGCCATCTGTCAGTGAAACAGACAGCAAAACCAAAAACCAAAGCCTCTTCTTCCCTTCACCTGTCCTCCCCTGTAGCCTCTATCAACTCATCACCGAAAACCAGAATCAGTTACCATGACATATCTACCAGAATGGCTAAATTAAGGGGATTTACAATAGTGAGAGTTCGTGAGGATGTGAAGTTACTGAAACACAAATGCGTTGCTGGTAAGACAATAAATTGTCTCAATCAGTTTCAACTTTTTTTTTTTTTTTTTTTCCAATTTCAGCTTTGGAAAACTGGTATCTATGAAGGCTAAACATATTCAAAACCATTCAAGAATCAGAATTCTGATTCCTGCTAGAAAGAGTTGGCTTCTAATCCATGGCCCCACAGCATTTTATTATAGCATTCATCTCACTTTATTGTACTTGTATATTTTCATATTACTTTTTCCCAGTAGACTACCAGATATTTCAGCAACAGGGTCTGTCTTTTCATGTGTATCCTGAGAGATAAGTACAAGTCTGGCACATAATAGATATTAAATTAATGCTTGCTGAATAAATTTCATGTATACTTAAAAAGAAATGGAAATTCTCGGCGATAGATCTAATTCAAGTTTATGTTTATGAACTTGTATAATTTCTTCTGATAGGAAGTAAAAGCTGCGTAGCTCCATGTGTAGCTCCTTTTGCATTAGTTTTCAGAAAACTCTACAACTTTGAAAATCAGACTTTCAACTATCAGCACCCACTCACTTATAAAGGGAGAACATGAAGTTAAATGAAATCATCATGTCACACCACTCACCTAGGAAGAATTGTCAGAGGGCAGAATAAAGCATCAAGAGCCATCTAGAGAAAGGTCAGCCTAAATTGGTGACAGTTTATAGAGATGTCAATGGCAGAAAAATTATTTTAGATTCATATGCGATGACTTTATCTGGCTTAAAATAGAAATATAAAATGAGACACTGGCAATCAGACATAGTAAAGATCATTTAAGGAAACAAAGGGAAGAGACTTTGCCAGCTACCTGAAATGAGTCATCTGGTACAATGGAGTGATGGATTTAGCTCCATGTTTTCTGGAAACCAAGGCAAAAAAGGAAGCAATTAAGTTACATAGCTTTCTGTTTCTGTTGAAAGGACACATAAATTCACACTCAACCAAAATCAACCAGCTCATAAATGACTGAGCCAGAGTTTGAACGCATCTACTCCCGGAGCTGGTGCTCCTTCTAGCACTCCAGGACCACGTCCTCCAACATACACAGTGGGGTAGAGGGGGTACATGCATGCCACTCACAGTTTACCCAGTCTGGGGAGCAAGGCTGACTCCCAGAATAGTGGGTCTGTTAGACAAATTTCAGACTTCATCCGCGACAAGAAGTGTTTGTCGAGAAGCTTAAGGGAATCTCAGAAATGAATAGTAGTTTATCAAGTTTACTTAAAGTACCTCTATAGCTTTTGGTGAAAAAGTAGAATCAGGGAATGCTTAATTCCTTGGTGCTCTGAAGTATTTATAAGGGTGAATGAAGGATATGGGTAAGAGACTTTCCCAAGTCCACGGAGGAGATTTTCTGTCTAGGCAATGCACCTGTAATCTAAAAAGGGGAAAAGAAAGAGAAAGAACAATTTGACATGAGATGTGTTTTCTCATCTCATTTTCCATTATGGAAAACTATTTTCTATTCTGGTCACTGATATTTTGCCCCGATCTTTTCATGGCATCCAGGAGGTTGCAATGAATAGGTAGTTCAAACACTGAGACAGGTAAATCCTTTCCACCCTGCTTGCTTGCTCATTCTCCTTGCATAGCACTCTGTGCCCAATGGCAGGGTTTTTTTCAATGCCACTTAAATATAAGTACAATGAGAAAAGGAAGCCAGTAAAGCAACTGAATGTTCTCTTCTGATACAAAAAGTACATACAGATTGACTGTGAAGCAGGCATTACCAAATAAATAAAATCATTGGACAATTTGTTTTCTGCTTTGCTGTCATCTGCATTCTTCAGGTCCCAAGTTATGCTTGGAAACAAAGTATCTGTGTGATGTGTCTGTGGCTCAGTGCCTTGGGGAAGGAGCAGGGAGGGAATGAAAACTATACCCTTCTATGTAATGCTGATTTCCACTTTTGAGAATCAAACAGAACTGTCTAGTTTAACTTAAACTAATTCTCTAATACATTAGATTAAAAAATGCTATATTGATAATCCAAAACCAAACTGCATTTAAAGATACAACTGTTAGGCCAGTTTAATCTCTTTCCCATTCTAAATGTATTGCATAGCATTGGAATTTATGATTGAAAATTGATGTGAAAATGGTCTATAAGCCATGGCATTCTGTGTAATTTTTTAAAGAAGGTAAGAAACCATGGCATCTATTAACCCATGCTTGTGCTACCAAAATAAAAATTTATTTATTTATTTTTAAGATTTTTATTTATTTATTCATGATAGTCAGAGAGAGAGAGAGAGAGAGAGAGAGAGAGAGAGAGAGAGGCAGAGACACAGGTAGAGGGAGAAGCAGGCTCCATGCAGGGAGCCCGACGTGGGATTCGATCCCGGGTCTCCAGGATCCCGCCCTGGGCCACAGGCAGGCGCTAAACCGCTGCGCCACCCAGGGATCCCTCAAAATAAAAATTTAAAGGCATAAACCCACAAAAGACGAGTGAAAGAGAAGACAGCTGCAACAAAATTTGAGGAGTGCAAAAAACAAATAGTGAGACCACATAAAGCTAAAGACTAATTTAACAATGAAGAATGCCCAAGGGCAGGTAAGATTTTGCTGCAGAACCTCAGAAAGATCTAGAAATTGGATCTGAAAGTGAATTAGGTTGAAACTCCAAAGAATTAGTTAGGCCCCTAGGTCTCTCTCCCATACCCCAGTACCAGGAAACCACTCCTCTCCCAGCCTGGAGGAAGATGGAAAGTGACTCTTTTTTTTTTTTTTAATTTTTATTATTTATGATAGTCACACAGAGAGAGGCAGAGACACAGGCAGAGGGAGAAGCAGGCTCCATGCACCGGGAGCCCGACGTGGGATTCAATCCCGGGTCTCCAGGATCGTGCCCTGGGCCAAAGGCAGGTGCTAAACTGCTGCGCCACCCAGGGAAAGTGACTCTTTGAATCAGGACTCTGGCCTCAAGGACTACCAGCACACCTGCGGGTGGAACACAGCCATGAAAACAGGGTGCTTTTATGCATGAAATAGCTGGAATTCTTTCTTCCTTCAGCCTTACAGCCCCAAGAAAATGTAGACAGAAGGGTTCCTGGCTGGCTCAGTTGGTAGAGCATATGACTCTTGATCTCAGGGCCATGAGATCAAGCCCCATACTAGGTGTGCAGCCTACTTAACAAACAAACAAGCAAACAAACAAAATCCAGGCCCTCCAAGTACCCAGCCTATGAAGAAGATCTTGACAAGGTGGCTCACATACCCCAGGCAGGAACTTGGAGTATTTTTTTTTTTTTGGAGTCTCATCAATCAAGAGAAAGAAAGATGCTGTTGGTTGGTTTGGGATTTCCAACAAATGTCTCTGTCTCTGTCCAATCAAAGTTGAAACGCCATGTCTACTCAGTGTCTAATTTTCCGTACTTCAGCCTTAAATATGATTGAAGACCCAAGGATCACCAGAAAATTGAAGAATGTCTCCAATATGAAATAGAGTATCCAGAACTGAAGGAAAAATATTTTTTAAAGGAACTGGAACCGGTCATAATGGTTAAAATTAACACAGGAAACAACATGTCGGTGAGGTTGCAGAGAAAAAGGAACCCTCGTACACTGTTGGTGGGAATGCAAGCTGGTGTAACCACTCTGGAAAACAGTATGGAGGTTCCTCTAGAAGTTAAAAATAGAGCTACCCTGTGACCCAGCAATCACACTACTGGGTATTTACCCAAAGGAAACAAAAATACTAACTTGAAGAGATACATGCACCCCAATGCTTATAGCAGCATTATCTATAATAGCCAAGTTATGGAAACAGCACAAATATCCATGACTGATGAATGGATAAAGAAGATATGGAATGTACACACACCGGAATATTACTCAGCTATAAAAAAGAATGAAATCTTGCCATTTGCAACATCATGGGTGGAGGTAAAGAGTATTATGCTAGGCTAAGTAAGCCAGTCAGAGAAAGACAAATGCCACATGATTTCATTCATATGTGGAATTTAAGAAACAAAACAAATGAACATGGAAGGGGAAAAAGAGAGGGAAACCAAGAAACAGACTTTTTAAAAAAAAGATTTTATTTATTTATTCATGAGACACCCACAGAGGGAGAGAGAGAGAGAAAGAGAGAGAGAGAGAGGGAGAAGCAGAGACACAGGCAGAGGGAGAAGCAGGCTCCAAGCAGGGAGCCTGACATGGGACTCGATCCCGGGTCTCCAGGATCAGACCCTGGGTTAAAAGTGGCGCTAAACCACTGAGCCACCCAGGTTGCCCAAGAAACAGACTCTTAATGATAAAGAACAAAACTGATGGTTACCAGGAAGGAGGAAGGCTGGGATGGTGGTGGGATGGGCTAACTAGGTGATGGGGATTAGGAGTGTATTTGTTATGATGAGCACCTGCTGATGTATGGAATTGTTGAATCAATTGATGTATGGAATTGTTGAATCAACCCGAAACTAATATTATGCTGTGTGTTAACTGGAATTTAAAAACTTGGAAGAAAAAATAAAAAGGAGTGTGGAGGGCACACAGACACAGTAAGGGGCAGAAACCACTAGAAAACTATAACTAAAATTTGGGAGTTAAGAGAAAATAGTAAGTGAAAAGAAACACTCAGAGAACAACAGCAAAAATCTTAGAAATTAGGCATATGATAGCAGAAGTAAAAATTTAATAGACAAGTTGGAGGATAAAGATGAAAGTTTCAATATGCAAAAAACCCAAATTTTAGAGATGAAAAGAGAAATAAGAAATTATGCAAAGGAAAAGAGTTCTAGATATAGGAAAACAGAAGGAGAGAAATTAAGAAATAGTACAAAAAATTCCCAGAATGAAAACATTTGAGTTCCCGTATGAAGTACCCAGTATGATGCATGGGGGAAAAACCCACAACAAAACAAGAGTCACCTATTTTGAGACCTTCAAGAACAAAGTGAAGATGCTAGAACTTCCAGAAGAAATAAGTAGGTCACATATAAAGGTTTGGAATCAGAATTGCATTAGGTTTCTCCACAGTAAAGTTGGAAACTGGAAGAAGGTAGAAGAGTCTCCTTAAAAGGCTGAGGGAAAGTGCTTCCCAACCCAGAATTCTGTTGTCAAACTTTTAATCAATTGTGAGAGTTAGTTACAAAGCCCTCCGAAAACTTAGTGTATATGCACCTTTTCCCCCCAAGAAGCTCCTGGAGGAGGTGTTCCCCTAAATGAAGGAGTAGACCAAGAAAGATGATGACATAGGATCCAACTATCCAAAGAGATCCAACACAGGAAAGAGATGCAGGGATTTCCCAAGCTGTTGGTAAAGAGGAATCCAGGATGGCAGCAGACAAGCAGGTCAAGAAAAACTAATTCAGTATGGCACACGAGGGTTGAAGATACCAAAAGGGAAGTCCCTAAGAAGTAATGAAACTGACATTTTGCCAGATGCATTTAACAGTTTTGAGAGAGTATTTATAGTTTTGTTGAAAGTCTATATATGATTAAGAGATAGTACATATAGAAACTAAAGAAATGAAAAAGAAGTTATGAATATACAGAGTCCTTAATGGTTCTATAGAAATTTTAAGATTGTTCTAGCTCTGTGAAAAATATTGGTGGTATATATTTTTTTATTTGGCTATTCATGAGAGACACACAGCGAGAGGCAGAGACACAGGCAGAGGGAGAAGCAGGCTCCCTGCAGGGAGCCCGATGTGGGACTCGATCCCAGGACCCTGGGATCACAACCTGAGCCAAAGGCAGATGCTTGACCACTGAGCCACCCAGATGCCCCTACTGGTGGTATTTTGACAGGGATTGCATTAAATGTATAAACTGCTTTGGGTACTATAGACATGTTAACAGTATTCTCTCAATTCATCAGCATGGAATGTTTTTCCATTTCTTTGAGTTCTCTTCAATTTCTTTAAGAAGTGTTTTATAGTTTTCAGAGATCTTTTACCTCTTTGGTTAAGTTTATTCCTAGATCTCTAACGGTTTTTGGTGCCCTTGTAAATGGGACCGATTTCTTGATTTCTCTTTATGCTGCTTCATTATTGCTGTATAGAAGTGCAACAGATTTCTGTATGTTGATTTTATAACTGTGACTTTGCTTAATTCATGTCTCAGTGCTAGTCTTGCAGGTTTTCTACAAAGAATAACATGTCTGTGAATAGTGAAAATTTGACTTCTTTCTTGCTGATTTGCATGCCTTTTATTTATTTATTTTTTGTTGTCTGATTGCAGTGGCTAGGACTTCCAGTACTATATTAAATAACAAGGTAAGGGTGGATATCCCTGTTTTGTTCCTGACCATAGAGGAAAAGGTCTCTGTTTTTCCCTTTTGAGGCTGATATTAGCTATGAGTCTTTCATACGTGGCCTTTATGATGTTGAGGTGTGTTTGCCCTATCTACTTTGTTGAGGGCTTTTATCACAAATGTATGCTGTATTTTGTCAAATGCTTTTTTCTGCATCTATTGAGAGGATCATACGGTTCTTATCCTTTCTTTTATTAATGTGGTGTACCATGTTGATTAATTTGTGAATATTGAACCACTCCTGGAGTCTGGGAATGTGTCCCACTTGAACATGGTGAATTATTCCTTTAATGTCCTGTTAGATTCTATTTGCTTGTATCTTGTTGAGAGGTTTTCATCCATGTTCATTAGGGATATAGGCCTGTAATTCTCCTTTTTAGTGAATTTAGTGAGGTCTTTGTCTGGTTTTGGAATCAAGGTAATGCTGTCCTTGTAGAAGGGGTTTGGAAGTTTTCCTTCCATTTCTACTTTTTGGAACACTTTGAGAATAGGTTTTAACTTTAAATGTCTGGTAGAATTACCCTGGGAAGCCATCTGGCTGTGGACTTTTGTTTGTTGGGAGATTTTTGATGACTTATTCAACTTCTTTTTAGTTATGGGTCTGTTGAAATTCTCAATTTTTTCCTGTTTCAGCTTTGGTAGTTTGTATGGTTTTAGGAATTTGTTATCCATTTCTCCTGGTTTGCCCAGTTTGTTGGCAGATAGTTTTTAAAAATATTCTCTTATAATTATATTTCTGTGCTGTTGGTTGCAATCTCCTTTTTACTTTGTGATCTTATTTATTTGGATCCTTTCTCTTTGATAAGTCTGACTAGGGGCTTATCAATTATGTTAATTATTTCATAAAACCCAACTCTTAGTTTTGTATAGCCAAAGCAATTTTGAAAAGGAAAAGCAAAGCTGGAGGCATCCAATTCTGGACTTCAAGCTATATTACAAAGCTGAAGTCATTGAGACAGTATGGTGCTGTCAGTATGGTGCATACAGGCACATAGATCAATGGAACAGAATAGAGAACCCAGGATTGGACCCACAACTATATGGTCAACTAATCAATGAAGCAGGAAAGAATATCCAATTGAAAAAAGACAGTGTCTTCAACAAATGGTGTTGGGAAAACTCGACAGCCACATGCAGAAGAATGAAAGTAGACCACTGTCTTACACCATACCCGAGGAGAAATTCACAATGGATGAAAGACTTAAATGTGAGACAAGAAACCATTGGAATCCTAGAGGAGAAGACAGGCAGCAACCTCTTTGACTTCAACCATAGCAACTTCTTCCTAGACATGCCTCTGGAGGCAAGAGAAAGAAAAGCAAAAATGAACTGTTGAGATTTCATCAAGATAAAAAGCTTCTGCACAGCAAAGGAAACCATAAACAAAACCAAAAGACATCCTACAGAATGGGAGAAGATGTTTGCAATGACATATCTGATAAAAAGGTTAGTATCCAAAGTCTATAAAGAACTTATCAAACTCAACACCTAAAAAATAGATAATCCAATTAAGAAATGGGCAGAAGACATGAACAGACATTTCTCCAAAGAAGACATCCAGATGGCTAACATACATAAAAAGATGCTCAACATTACTCATCATCAGGGAAATATGAATCAAAACCACAATGAGATACCACCCATACCTGTCAGAATGGCTAAAATTAACAACTCAGGAAACAATAGTTGTTGGCAAGAATGTAAAGATAGGGGAACCCCCCTTACACTATTGGTGAGAATGCAAACTGGTATAGCTATTCTGGAAAGCAGTATGGATATTCCTCAAAAAGTTAAAAATAGAGGTGCCTGGGTGGCTTAGTTGGTTGAGCGTCTGCCTTCAGCTCTGGTCATGATCCCAGTGTCCTGGAGTCAGGCCCCACATCAGGCTGCCTGCTTAGCAGGGAGTCTGCCTCTCCCTTTCCGTCTGGCTCTGCTTCTCCCCCAAACTCATGCTCTTTCTCACTCTCAAATAAATAAAACCTTAGAAAAAAATTAAAAACTGAACTACCCTATGACCCAGCAATTGCACTACTAGGTATTTAACTCAAAGGACACAAAAATACTAATTTAAAGGGATATATGCACCCTAGTCTTTATAGAAGCATTATCAACAATAGCCAAATTAGGGAAGGAGCCCAAATGTCCATCAACTGATGAATGGATAAAGAAGATGTGGTATGTATATACAATGGAATATTACTCATCCATAAAAAAGAATGAAATCTTGCCATTTGCAATGATGTGGATGGAGCTAGAGTATATTATGCTAAGTGAAATAAGTCAGATAAAGACAAATGATATGACCATATGATTTCACTCATATGTGGAATTTGAAAAGTGAAACAAATGAACATAGGGAAGAGGAAAAAAAAGAAAAGGAAGCAAACCATAAGAGACTCATAACCATAGAGAACAAACTGAGGATTGCTGGAAGGGAGTTGGGTAGAAGATGGGTGAAATGGGTGATTGGTATTAAGGAGGCACTTGTGTTGAGCGCTGGGTGTTATATGTAACTGATCATTCACTAAATTCTACTCCTAAAACCAACATTACACTCTATGTTAACTACCTAGAATTTAAATAAAAATTTAAAGAAAAAAAACTATGACTTACTCCAGGAACAACAAAAAATAATCAAGGAAAGATATATAATCATATCATTCCATATTTTCAGCAGGAAATAATAATCATACTGTCATAATATAAATATTGGCAATTAGTTTAAACATAATCATGATACTAATGGGATTAGATTTTGAAGAAGGGGGTATGTGTGTGCATATGTGTGATGTGAGGGAGCGCAAGACTCATCTCTCAGTGGAAAGAATCAATAGATAATGTTTAATATGAAAAAAGTCAAGCAGTATGACAGCATATTGTTTGAAATATGGAGCTAACTACTAGCATAACAGTTATAAATAGAAAAGTGATCTCTCGCCTGTAAATCAAACATTTACTACTTTTCTTATGGAATGGAGATTGGGAAGGGAAGAGGTAACATTTGGAGTTTTGATTGTTTTCTTAAAATTTTGTAGATTTGGATTTTAAAACTACAATTGTTACAAAGTAATTTAAAAATCATGTAGAAAATTAGAAAATTTGAGAACTGCAGGATCTCACTGTTGAAAAAGATTTTAGTACATTATCTGTTCAGTAGCTTTCAATCGTTTTGGACTATTACTCACCATTAGAATGTATTTATGAAAAACTTAGGGCTTGCACGCACATGCGCTCACTCTGTCTCTCTCTCATCCTCTCCTCTCATTTAACTAATATATTTCATGGAACAATACTTAGACTTACTATTTGTAATAGGCTAGGGGACAACCAGAAGGAGTGGCTGGAAAAGGATTTTTAGTGGAGTCTGAAATGGGAGAACTGGCAGGACTTACAAGTGAATGGAGGGGCACCTGGCTGGAAGAGCCTGTGACTCTTGATCTCAGGGTTGTGAGCTTGAGCTCCACATTGGGTGTAGAGATAACTCAAATAATAAGTAATAAATAAACTTCAGAAAAAAGACTGGCTGATACTTTCTTTTCCTCTTTATTTTATTCTGTATTCAAAATATGTTGGGATATGGCTTACTAATTATTTCATAAACTATAATTTGAAAAACATGAATCTAGCTCAACCATCTGATATTTTGGACCTTACTCCTCACAGAAAACTTACTGATTTCCACTCACTATTTGTCCTCTGGCCAATTGTTCTCATAGGAGTCTTTAAGTGGTTTGGAGTTGAGCAGGGTCCAATGGGACCATCTCACATTGGAGCAGACATATCTCTTTTCAAGTCCCCTGCAGATAAATCTAGAGGTTGGGGTATGTCTGTGAAATTGTATAGCTTTCTGGGTCCTGCAGTAATATAAACATCTGCGTTAATAGTCTTGCACATGGAATGTGCTCAATAAATATTTGCTGATTTAGCATGACTTCTTTAAGGCCCACTAAACCCTCATCATAAGCATGCATTTCTTCTCCTCCTCTTGCTGTTTAAATAGAGCTGGATGGTTTACATTTGTGTTCCCAATTGACTTGGCGGAGATTGCTCCATTGCATCTTGAAGGATTCAGTGCTTAGAATGGAGCTGAAACTCCATCACCAGTGCTGTTCTTTTTAAGGTATTCATACATCATTGCTTATTCAAGTGCATTCAACTTCATTCACAGGGAATGGACTCTAGCAGACCAGCCATGCGGGGCTTTTACTTAAGCACACCCAAAGGATGCACATTTCAGACATCTTAATGGACCAGACCCTCACAAAAGAATGAAAAGCATTTGAAAACAGGAAGCACAGAAGCATGGAAGAATTTGGTTTAATGAAAATAGAGGCTCCTGGAAACTTTATTCTGCCTTTAATTCTCATACTTCAAATATTACCCATGAAGGCTACACCCCTAATGCTATAAAGATTAGAGTCTGTCTCTGCTTGGAGAGTGCATATAGCTACAAATAAATCAAAGATGGCAAGAAAGCCTGTCTGACCTGCAGTGAACATAGGATATAATCTTAGCTGACTTACTCTGTTGTCACCTGTGAATTTTTTGGGAAGTTTTGTATGGGAAACACTGATCGCAAGTTTTAAAGAATTTTTGAAACTAAGCAGACATTCATACATGTATTATGAAGTTGTCAACTATTCTAGAAGCTTTCTGTTTGTCCTTTTCAAGGTGCTGGAAATGGTGCATATTTTTTTTATGTCTCCAAATAAAGTATACATCAAAGGAAAACATTTCTTTTCCTATGAATAATTTAAAATCCCTTAGAAAAGCTTCATACAATCTTGGATTTCCATGGAACCTATCATAAAAATTGCTGGTCTAGAATAAAGCATATAGAAGATATTAAAAACAGTAAGGGAATAGCTGTGTGTCTGTGCCTGTAGTTACAATGAGAAATCTGAGTTACAGTGGGAGAAAGATTCATAAAAAAACATATGGAAATCTGGAGGTGGGAGTGAAACATGGCCTTTTCAATTGCTGTCATTGAAAAGGTGCATAATAATACATAATATCGTCTCTAGTAAAGTGTGTCTTAGTGTTAGCTGTGAACCACCTTCATCAGAATCACTAGGTTGCTTGTTGAAATCGGAGGTTAACTGGCTTCATCCTGGACTTACTGATTTAGAATATCTGGGAGTGGAGTCTGGGAATATATGTCCAGCAAGTTCCCCATAAAATTCTGCTGAATGCTAAAAGAACCACTGCTCTGATTATGGGAGTGTGCCCACAGACTGGTTACTGCCACAGGTGCAGCTAGCATATTTCATGCCTGGGCACTATTGTACAACAAGTGGACAATGTGGCAGGAAGGTGCTGGTGGTATAGCAAGAAATAGTGTCAGCCATCTGAATGGGAAGTCTGGGTGATCTGGCTTGTGAAAAGCAGCTGTTTATTTCCACAAGTCATTTAAGGTAATTATGCTGGAGTTGCATAGTTACATTACTGGAGGATAGAAGAGGTTCCACTCAATGTTTCCTGCACCTGGTAGGACCTTACCTGGGGCAAGCAGATTGATGTTGCCATCATCTAAAATCTCCCACTCTAACACTCCTGAAACCAAACTGAAATCCTGGTGTTCTTGGCTAAGAGTCTACCTCTTATACTTATTGCAGTGAACTGTAACTCCTGTAAGCTTCATGGGACTGACTGGGCGTTTTGTCAAGCTTAAGACCTAGTCTTCTGTAGGATGACATCAGCCACATAAACATTTTTAGAAGATGACAAGTAAAAGGAAGATGGTAGGAAAACACACATACACACAGAGACTTGAAACTAAGGAAGAGATAAATCATTTAATTGTTTTAGAACCCAAGTTTTAAAATTTGAACATTTGAGTAGTAATGGTAATTACCCCAAAGGTTTTTGTCTTGTATAATTAGTGAATTGATATATTTATCCATTCAACAAATGTTTACTGAACACCTAAGTACTCTGTTAAAAGCTGGGGATTCAAAGGAAGTTGGACTTAATTTGCATCTTCAAGACTTTTAGGAAAAAGGAACTGTAAACCACTATGTAATAACATGATAAGTACCAAAATTCAGATACGTATTCAAAAGTTACATAAGGAGCTGTGCTAATAGTATTAATAAAAACAAAATAAGAACATTCTTTTTTTAAAAACTTCTACCTACTAGTCTTCAGATTGTTCACTAGGTATCCTGACTTCAGGGGTGGGGAAGTGGCATAAATATCATTGATGTGACTCTGCATTGTAGTTTCTGGTTTTCAAAGTGAGGTCTAAGTATCTTTAGTGATTTATAAAGATCCTCAGAGAATTCAGGGAAATGGTGTCTTGTAAAATGGTTCTACTGTAATATGGTCCTACTTCTTCTAACATGAATTAATAATTTACTTAATATCTTCTCCACTGTATCCTATTGAAAGAATATTTTTCACCATGTTGTCTGTCCTACCTTTTTAATGAAATTGATGACCCATAGGAACTTTGGCTTCATAAATATAAGACAAAAATAAATATAAAAAATTTGAGAAACAAGCAAATAAAAACAGAAGACCAGTTTCAAGAAGACAGAGTTTTAAAAAAAATTGTTAAACATTATCATGACAGTGTTATATCTATTGGATAGTGTAAAAGTTCTCAGAGCACCAAGATATAACTTCACTTTCCTGAGGGTACCCAAGACTTGATAAATAGTGAAATGGGGTGAAATAGTACCAGTATTAAGGTCTTTAGCTTTGATTTGATAACCTTGAGGTTTCAGAGTCCAAGGATTGTGAATTTAAATATTTCTGAGGACACACAGGTTATAAAACTTGTTCAGGTCCAGCCCTTCTGACCATGTTGAGTGAGGACCCAGTGATGATAGAAGTAACAATTTTTTCAGAATAGGCAGAGATCTATAATTCTTTTATGAACTTTCACAGTTATTAAATCTGTGCAAATTTTAATGAAGTGTTTCTGTGGATTTGCAACCCCTGACCAAAGGCTACATCTTATGTCAAAACAGGAATTCATCTTTCATAAAATCTTTTTGGGAGAATTCATGTCCCTTCACTGAAGACCAACTCTATAGCTCCAAGTAGAGAAAGTTTCTATTGGTCTTTTTCTTGGTTCTTATGGAATCTTACTTATCAGTGTGGTAAAGTATCCTACTTAGAGACTAGTATTGGTGCTCAATAAAAGCAACTGTCCTGCCTCCCCCATTTTATACTAAGAGAAACATTAATACATGAAATCAGTTTAGTTTCAGGGGAATGGAGGACTCATCATTATTATAAAAATAAAGTGAATGATAATTATAATATAAAATCCCAGTACTAATAATGGTCCCAACGATGGTAATCCTGTAGGTCAAGATGATGTTCTTGAAAGTTAAATAAAGGCCCAGGCTTGACTTTGGTATGCCTCCTAGTTACCTACAATCTCATCTGGTTCTACACAGAATCCCATTTCCTGCTTTGCTTCCAGCTCTGTCTGAACATTAGTAATCTTTGTTGTAACGAAAATTCACGTATTTAAAAAAATAGAACTATATAGCATCACAACAGATAGAAGTAAAACTAACCTAAATTTCAACTAGACTTTGTCTCAATCTTTGTTACTGAACCAACATACCCTTCTTTTTTATTTTTTAAGATTTTATTTATTTATTCATGACAGAGAGAGAGAGAGGCAGAGACACAGGGAGAGGGAGAAGCAGGCTCCATGCAGGGAGCCCGATGAGGGATTCGATCCCGGGTCTCCAGGATCACACCCTGGGCTGAAGGTGGCGCTAAACCACTGGGCCACTGGGGCTGCCCCCAACATACCCTTCTGCTGTGAAGTGGATGTGCTAAATCCACACATTCAGGACCTCTGGATGCCTTTAGAAGTTGGAAGCACTGAAAGGTTGTGGCTCTCCTCCTCTTATCTGCTCCTTTCTATATAGGCATGCTTCATTTTACTGAGCTTTGCTATGTTGTGCTTCACAGATACTGCATTTTTTTTAAACAAAGTGAAGTTTTGTGGCAACCCTGTGTGAAATAAGTTGATCTGTGCCATTTTTTCTAACAGTAATAGCTCACTTCATGTCTCTGTGTCACATTTTGGTACTTCCAGAGATATTTCAAGCTTATTATTATATTTGTTAATGGTGATCTGTGATCTTTGATGTTTCTATAGTAATTGTTTTGGAGCGCCATGAACTGCACCCATATAAGACACCGAACTTAATAAATGTTGGGGTGGGGGTGTGACCGTTCCACTGACTGGCCATTCCCTCTTCTCTCTCCCTCTCTTTGGGTCCCCCTATTCCCTGGGACACAACAGTATTGAAATTAGGCAAGTTAATAACCTTGCAGTGGTCTCTAAGTGTTCAAGTGAAAGGAAGAGTCTGTGTCTCTCACTTTCAGTCAAAATCTAAAAATGATTAAGCTCAGTGGGGGTAGGCATGACAAAGTCAAGACAGGCTGAAAGCTAGGCCTCTTGCACCAGTTAGCCAAGTTGTGAATGCAGGTAGAAGTTCTTAGCGGAAAATAAAAGTGCTATTCCTATGACACATGATTTTTCCCCCCATGATTACCACGTTGATGCTTTTTTGGCAAATATTAAATGTCAGATTCTTTCACAATATACATTCCTGTTTAAAGATTACTTCACATATATTGGTATTATAGAAGGTACTGGAGATTTGAAAATAAATAAGAAAATACCTGCCCTCCAGATACTTAACAGTTTCCAGGAACTCAGTGAGCTCACAAGACATTTCTTCCATTTTTGGAAGAGTTTAACTGTTAGAAAGTTTGCTTTATTCACATAGCCATAGCAATGTAAACATCAGATACCACTTTAGCAAAAATATGTGATATAAATAGGAGAGGAAAGGCACATCCTCATCTTCCATAGGAAGAAATACATAAATAATATTTAAAACTGAAGAATCAAGAAATGGCAGTATATGTGAGTTATTTAGGAACATGGGCAGAACAAATGCCAGAAGAGTTGAAAATGGTTGCTTCTGGGAAATGCCAACCAAGGTGTAAGAAACAGTAGGGCAGGGACTGCTCTTCATCTGTCTTATAGAACCGTGAGTTTTAAAATTATATAGTTGTACCTTTGGATTAAAAAATTATTACAAGTGAAATAAGTTGGGTACACAGAGACAAGCAGAGATAGGGAATGGGGATCAAGGACTTCTAGGTTCCCTACAAAGTTTGGCCCTTGCTTCTGGTCCTCACCTGAGGTCCAGTGGCACCTCCGCCATCGGATTCTCAGAGATAACCAAGCTACCCTTCCAATAACCTCTGCTTGCTTAATAGAAGTCAAGTGACTTTCAATTATTCACAAGCAGAAGCATCTAACACCTACATGCTCTAACAACATCATATTGCTGAAGGGCAACCAAATAGCATAATGATCGGGAAATTTCAAAAATTGTTTTCCCAAAATCTTCTTGAAAGTGAACACTTTAAGTCCTTAGTGCCCCCTCCCCAAATTCTGGTATTTGCAGAGAGAAGAAAATTTTAAAAACATTATAAAGCCGGAGTTGGTAAACTTTTTGTGGAAAGAGCCAGATGGTAAATGTGTTAGGCTTTGCGGACCTCACAAGCCCTCTGCACTACTCGGCTCTGCCACTGACGGTAGTGGGAGAGCAGACACAGGCAGTACATGTGAATGTGTCTGTCTTCAACAAAATTGTATTTATCAAAACAGGCGACAGGCCGGCTTTGGTCCTTGACCATAACTGATGGATCCTTCTTTAGCACTGAGGCCCCTGTATGCAATTAAACTACAAAAACGAATGACCAAGGGGACAAGCAGGGACTGGAATGCAGCCACATTCCCTTTGCCATAGTCTGCCCCAGAGTGTGATCCTAATGTTTGTCCAGAGAAGAAGCTACTTTTCTTGAATTCATCTGTCCAATGGGGTCCTTTTCTCTAATCAGACAATGAATGGCTCCATGGCTAGTTGCTCCCTTAATGAGATCCTCAGAGAACATGCAAATATCAAAATGTTTGCAAGTCAGTAACAACATCCTATATGTGACTGCTAGTCTCCAGGCAAAATATCCCAAGCCAATTTCCCATTCTTTCCATGACCTAGTGTGGAGTCACTTTATCATCCTGATGGTTCTTCTGGGAAATAGGCTCCAGTGCACCTGTGTCCCAGAACCATACACAATACTCCAGGAATGGTCTAAGGAATACAGAGCAAAGCAATTGTTTGTTGGATAATTGTAGGATCATATAAGGAAGGTCTTGGGCAGCAAATGTCTACCATGGATTCATATTAAGCCTGCTGCCAACCGAACCCCTTTGTTCCTTTAAACATGTGCTGCTATTAAGATACAGTTCTTTTATGTTATATTTTTATAGTTATTAGACCCCAGGTTTAAACTTTATACTTAATTTCTATGAAATTACATGTTTTAGAATTGGTTCATTGTTTCAGAGGGTTCAGAAGGGTATTCGCTATCTTTTGACTTTATGGGAACTCTGTTTGAGAAGCCTGCCACCTATCATCCTATTGAAATCACAGAAAGAAATGTTGAAAATGATAAAAGCTGGAGCATCAGAAATTGCTGTTCACAGCCTAATCAGAAACATTAAAACAAGGTTTATGCCTATATAAGTATGGTAGTAGGAAACTAGCCTTTAAAGAAAATATGACCTCTGTAGACCTTAATTCTAAATTTCAGTGAAAATTTTACTAACCTTGGAATACATACATTGATATGTAATAAAAATTTATTTTAATAGCATAATAGATCAATATGTTTTCTTTTAAATGTTTACCACCAAGAAACCACAATAAATAATTGTGAAAGAAACATGAAGAGAAAAATCAATGATAAATAGAAGTTAAGAAATATAAAAAAATATTCATTCTTACTAGGAATAAAGAAATAGAAATGAAATAATAATTATAGGTCAAAATGCTTAAAATATATAAAATATCTTGTACTAGAAGGTTGGATAAAACCATACTCATATGTTGCTGAAGTATTATGAGTTGGTATGATCTTCTTAGAAATAAATATGGTAATATGTATCAAGGGGGGGGGTACAATTTTTTTTTTAAATTCTTGACCCAGGTCATTTATCCTAGGGAAGTAATGAAAAGAAGAAAAAATGTTGAAAAGGCACATTTGAACATTGTTTATAATCCTGAAAAACTAAAAACAATGTCCTTATGTTCTAAATGTCCAAGTATTGTATTTGAACATCCTGATAAGAGAAATATTTTGTGATGAAGAATTGGAAGCATTACATGAAGTAGAAAACCTGTATGAGGACATTAAGTTGGACAGAACTAAGGAAACATGAAAATAGCTAATTGAATTTTGATATTACTGAGTAAACTTTTAAAAAGTCAAAATGTTACTTTAATAGTATCTTTGCAATAAATGCATTTTATATCAAAGTCCATTACCTTATTTCCCACTGCCTGATTAGTTTGAAAAATCACTGGTGGGGGAAATGTGATAGAAGCTGGAAAAACAGCATGGGAGAGGATCCTGGATCTTTTTCACCTGTATGGGAAGGAAGGGTCACTGAGCTACAGCTTAGTTGCTAGACAGAGCAGGGGAAGGTTGCTGAACTAGTGATCTGGTCACAATTCCAGGAAAACCTTGCTACAAATCTCCAAATATCAGAGTTAAGTAATTTAAATGGAATATTTTACACATGACAAAACCCTGTGGTCTTTCTGGTATTTTTTCCTCTTACTTATTTTTTAGATTAATAATGTATTAATTTAGACAGTGACGATTTACTATGAGATTCTAATGTAGGGGAATTTCTCAAAAGGGAAATTTCCACCTATTTTGTTTTGTGTTTTTTTATAAAGTTTTATTTAAACTCCAGTTAATTAACATACAGCATTTTATTAATTTCAGATGTACAATATAGTGATGGAACACCTAGTGATCATGCATCACCTAGTGCTCATCCGGACGAGTGCTCTCCTTAATCCTATTTAACACATCCCCATCCACTTCCCCTCTGGTAACTCTTAGTTCTCTATAGTTAAGAGTCTGTTTTTTTTTTTTTTTTTGGTTTGTATCTTTTTTGCTTTGTTTTGTGTCTTAAATTCCACATATGAGTGAAAGAGCTATAGTATTTGTCTTTTTCTGACTATGTCACTTAGCATAGTCACGTCATTGCAAATGGCAAGATTTCATTCTTTTTTTATGGCTGAGTAATATTCCATTATATATAATAAAAATATATATATAATAAAAATATATATAATAAAAACAGACCTTTTTTAACCCGCTCATCAATCAGTGGACACATGGGCTGCTTCCACAATTTGGCTATCATAAGTAATACTGCTATAAACATTGGGGTTCATGTATTTCTTTGAATTAGTGTTTTTGTTTTCTTTGGGTAAATGCCCAGTAGTGCAGTTGCTAGATTACAGGGTAGCTCTATTTTTAACTTTTTTTTTGAGGAATCTCCATACTGTTTTCCACAGTGGCTGCATCAGCTTGCATGCCTACATATTCTGAAATAAACAGTTTTGTCAGAAGTTCTAATATTGGTAGTCAGTGGGGGCAGGTGTTTTATTTTTATTTATTTATTTATGAGAGAGAGAGAGAGAGAGAGAGAGAGAGGCAGAGACATAGGCAGAGGGAGAAGCAGGCTCCATGCACCGGGAGCCCGACGTGGGATTCGATCCCGGGTCTCCAGGATCGCGCCCTGGGCCAAAGGCAGGCGCCAAACCCCTGCGCCACCCAGGGATCCCGGGGGCAGGTGTGTTAGAGGACAGCTGTGGGGGTGGGGTGAGGGTGGAGCTCATGTCACAATAACCAGGTGGTCTGTATTGGTTAGGATGTGTTTGGCCTCACATAATAGTAGTTGAAGTAATAGGAACATCTACTGATTCCTTAACTAGATGTCTGGGATGGGCATTCTCGGGGTTGATTTGATTATCAACAATGTCATTGAGGATCTAGACTCTAGTCCTCCCACCATCCTTGGCTTGCATTTCAGATCCAGGATTTTGCCTCACTGTTGGAAGGGGGCTATGAAAGTTCAATCACCATGGTTCCCCCTCTAGAGTACAGAGCAGGAATAAGCAAGCAGTGTGTCATATCCCTCAGACGTTGGGCTGAATTGGGTTAAATGATGATTATAATGGTGAAGCAGTGAAAATAAGCCTCTAAACAAAGTCTACTGATTATAGCTAATAAAAAGCTCCTCCAGTGGAGGAGGAGAGTTTCTCTAGCCAGGAACTGGTTCTTGTGTGGTGTAGGGATTAAAGGGGAGAGGCCCTTTCTTGAGGGATAAAGAATTTTGTCTTGTTTTGAATTCACCACTGAGTGGCATGCAAATACTAAGTGGCCAAGGCAGCACAAATTGAGCTTATACCCTAAGGTTCTTTGGTGGATCTTACAAAGGCCCACAAACTAGGACCAATCTAACTTTTTCTTTCCTTTTTCCAAATCATACCAAAATTTTATTCCCTGAGAATTCTCCAGTGCCCGGGCTAGGATGTGGCAACCACTGCCAAACGAACCATTGCTATGGACATGTTAGCTCCAGTTGACAAGCATTCTGTATGCACCCAGGCTGGCATCTCCCACACTGGACATGGTTGTTAGGGGCCCTGGGCCATGAACCCTGGGCGACTGCATTACCCACATGGGCTTATTGCTCCTACTAGTTGAAAACCACTGGTCCATAATATTTTACTTTTTATGTCTTCTCATCTTTGAAAAGTAATTTATTTTTTATCTCTTTTGTTCAAAGATTTGAAAGATAAAGGGTTATCCAGTTTATTCACATCACTCAAGGCTAAAATTAGAATAAAATGAGAACAGGAAGGGCAAAGTTATGAAGAGAGCCAAAGAAGATTCTATAATCTTAGAAATGGAAAGATTTGCTTCAAGGAGCACCTTGGTGGCTCAGTCAGTTAAGGGTCTGCCTTCAGCTCAGGTCATGATCCCAAGGTCCTGGGACGGAGCCCCACATCAGGCTCTGTGCTCAGCAGGGAGCCTGTGTCTCCCTCTCCTTCTGCCCCTCTCCCTGTCTCGTGTGCACACAGTCTCTCTCAAAATAAATAAAATCTAAAAAAAAAAAAATAAAATAAAAAAAAGATTTGCTTCAAAATAATTGTTGATGGTTTTTACCATGAACAGGGAGAAACAGTGCGGAAAAGAATACCAGTCTTTGAATCAGAGAACTTTGGTTCAGGATCCTGCTGTGTTATTTTAACTTTGAACACAACAGTTATATTTACTAGGCTTCTATTTCCTTATCCATAAAATTAGTATAATAACATTTTTTCTTGTTTCCCTCACCTAACTCTTTGAGAATTAAATAGCTAAAGTATTTTTGTACTATAAAGCACTATATGCTGAGAAAAATATTAAGACATTATTGCTATATACATGACAAATAAGTGACAAGTAGAAAGATGAGTAAGACACATCTTTAAATGTTTCTGCCTTTTAATGTGTCTTGCTTTGAAGGAGTTTATAATCTACATGGTTCACAACCTTTCTTCTGTTCCAACGCAATTTTTTCTTTCTTTTTTTTTTAAAGATTTTATTTATTCATGAGAGACACATAAAGAGAGGCAGAGACATAGGCAGTGGGAGAAACGGCTCCCCAAGGGAAACCTGATGCGGGACTCGATCCCAGGACCCCAGGATCATGCCCTGAGCCGAAGGTAGATGCTCAACTACTGAGCCACCCAGCTGCCCCTGTTCCAGCACACTTTAAGGATACACTACATTCCCCTCAGTAATAGTGGTTTTCCTGGAGGTGAGAATATGGTGGGGAATGGATGGGAGAGATAAAAGCAAAACGATACAGCCTCAGAGAAGGAAGAGAACACATAGGAGGTCACATGGCTTTATTGAAGAGCCTCAAAAAATGGATACAAGAAAAAGATGGGGAAAATGAGCAAAGAAACGTAGATGGGAAAGAATAGTTCTAGACTGCTCATCGTAAAATGGGGTATATAGACTAGTACTTACCTCATGGAACTCTTGGGAAGATGAAATGAAGTGACTCTTGGAGTCTGGCTATATGAATATTTGGTGTATGTTAAACCTGGGTTATTAGTAGTCATACCTGTAATTACATATGCAGAATAAGAGTCCCTCAAACATGTTCGCATCCTCAACTCTGGAACATACAAATATGTTCGGTTAAATGGCACAAGGGAGTTAAGGTTGCAGATGGAACTAAAGTTTCTGATCAGGTGACTCTAAAATTGGGAGATTATTCTGGTGGGCTCAACATAATCACAAGGATCCTGAAAAGTTCAAGAAGGAAGCAGAAGAGACAAAAGGCGATGTGAATATTGAAGAAGAGTCAGAGAGATGTAACGTTGCTGCCTTTGAAGATGGTAGAAGAGGCCATAAACTAAGGAGTGAGGCTGACTTCTAGAAGCTGGAGAAGGCAAGGAAATGTATTCAGTCCTAGCACCTCCAGAAAGGAATGCAGCCCTGCTGGCAACTTGATAGTAACCCAATGAGTCCAGCGTCAAACTACTGACCCCTAGCACTTTACACTAATACATTGGTGGTGTTTTAAGCCACCAAGTTTGTGGCAATTTGTTACAGCAGCAATAAGAAACTAATAATGCTAGCCTGTAAGCCTCTTGAGGCAGGTTTTGATACAATTCTGCTCATTGTTCACTTCTAACATTCGTCTTGGTACAGAATAGGCCCCCAAATTATTTGAAAGATTGAATGAATAGGCATTCTATGAATATATGCTGATGAAGTTTGGCAGAAAGTTTTCCTTTGGTCTAGGCATAAATCAGTCTTGGAGATTCGTTAGGGTCATAATTGGAAAGTTTTTAATATCAGGCTATAGAGTTTATTCTTAATTTGGAAGACAATGGAGGTCTACTGAGGATTTCTGAGGACTAAAGGGTAGGATTGGAACTGTGTGTTAGGAATTTAGTCTGGGCAGTATTAAACAAAATTACAAAAACAATTACTTCTCATAATCTATATATGTGTTTAAGAAGCAATATAGTTTTTAAAGTTATAGCACTAATTCATAGACTCTATTTATCTAGTTCATTTTAATACTTAGTTCTCTTTTTCCACATTTATGATTCAATATGTTAATATTTTTCCAATCTGTTACAAATAGTCTCTAAGTCGCTGATTATTTTTACATGTAATTACAGCTGAGTTCCAAAGTTACTAAGGAAAGGAATAGAACAAGTGGAATCTACAATTGAGATCGAACAGTTGGAGAGCTTATAAAAAAATTGTGATGATTTCATTTTTTGGACAGGAATATCAGGTTTCATAGATTAGAGAAAAGCCCACAGACGTATATATTTTGGTTTCAACAAAATGTGACAAAGTTCTTAATAATATCTTCTCGAATAAGAGAGTGTGAGCTAGGTGATGATAATATAAGGCAGGCTTGAGGCTAATGGATCAACCATACTCAAAAAGTGGGCATGTGTCAGCATGCAGAAGGCCCCTTTAGAATGACAGAGGCCTTTCTCATTGAGATGTGCTAATAAATGACCTTGTTAAGGTGGAAGGGTGCTTGTTTAATTTTCTAAAAGGATTAATCAAAATCAGACATAACAGAACGCAGATCCCATAGTGTCGCAATAGGTAGGAATATTGGACTGAAGCTAATAAAATGTAATTTAATAGGGATAAGTCTAAAGTCTTCTAAGTACAATATAGTACACAGCATACATAATTTTGGAGAAGTTCATGTGGGAAAAAATTTAAGATTTTTATTTGACTTTAAATTTAATATGAGTTAACAGTATGAAGAAGTTGCTTACTTTGAAGTTTTGACAGTCTAAAATTTAGTTTTTGAGATTATTCTACAAAGCTCAAGAACCGACAACAGGTAAAAGTAAAATGAAAGTAGTTTTTAATTAAACATAAGAAAGCTCTTTAAACTAGACCCAAGGAACACAGAATTTTGGTTAACTTCAGGCCTGACTAATTTCAAGTCTGACCAGTTTCTTGGTTGATTTTCCATATGGCCAATTTCTGATTTGATCAATCATTCATCAATAAATGTTAATATACAATGTTACATTGTAGATTTATCCTCTCATTTTTATTTCTGCCTATTCTCTATTTTTCATTTCTTTATTTTCATTTCCTGCCTTCCTCTGGGTTACTGAAACATTTTTTTAGAGTTCTATTTTGATTTATTCAAAATTTTAAAAATTTGTTTTTTAATTCAAGTATAATTAACATACAGTGTTATATTAGTTTCAGGTGTATAGTATAACGATTCAACAATTCTGTACGTTACACAGTTGCTCAGCAAGGTAAGTGTACTAGTAATCTCCTTCACCTATTTCACCCATCCCTCCCAACTTCCTTCTGGCAACCACCAATTCTCTTCGAGAGACTATTTTTTTTTAATCTCCTTTTTTTCTTTGCTTGTTTGCTTTGTTTTTTAAAGTTCACATATGAATGAAATCATATGGTATTTGTCTTTCTCTGTTGGACTTATTTCAGTTAGCATTACACTCTGTGGATCCATCCATGTTGTTGCAAATAGCAAGATCTCATTCTTCTTTATGGCCCAGTAATATTCCTGTGTGTGTGTGTGTGTGTGTGTGTGTGTGTGTGTACATATATAGATATATACCACTTCTTTATCCATTCATCTGAGTGGATACTTGGGTTGCTTCCATATCTTGGCTGTTGTAAATAATGCTAAAATAAACATCGGGGTGTATATATCTTTTCAAATAAATGTTTTTGTTTTCTTTGGGTAAATACTTAGTAGTGGAATTACTAGATTGTATGATATTTCTATTTTCAATTTTTTGAGGAAACTACATACTGCCTTTTACAGTGGCTGCACCAGTTTGCAGTCCTACCAACAGCACACGAGGGCTCCTGTTTTCCACACCTTCTCCAACATTTGTTTCTTGTCTTTTTGATACTAACTATTCTAATAGGTATTAGGGGATATCTCATTGTGGTTTTGATTTGCGTTGCCCTGATGATTAGTGACATTGAGCATCTTTTTATGTGTCTATTGGCCATTGTATATCATCTTGGGAAATTATCTATTCATGTCTTCTGCCCATTTTTTAATTAGATTATTTTTGATGTTGAGTTGTATAAGTTCTTTACATATTTTAGATATTAACCCCTTATTGGATATATAATTTGTAAATGTCTTTCCCATTTGGTAGGGTTTTGTTTTGTTTTGTTGATGGTTTCTTTTGCTGTGCCAAAAAAAAAAAAAAAAAAAGCTTTTTATCTTGGTGTAGTCCCAATAGTTTAATTTTGCTTTTATTTCCCTTGGCTGAGGACACACATCTAGAAAACTGTTTCTGTGGCTGATGTCAAAGAGATAACTGCCTGTTTTCTTTTAGGAGAATGTTATGGTTTCAGGACTCACATTTAGATCTTTAATCCATTCGGAGTTTATTGTTGTGTATAATGTAAGAAAGTGCTCCAGTTTTGTTGTTTTGCATATAGCTGTCCAGTTTTCCCAATACCATTTGTTGAAGAGACTATCTTTTTCCCATTGTACATTCTTAATCTTCCCTTTGTTGTTCCAGTTTTAGCATATGTCCTACCATAGTGAGTGCAATTAATATTTCTGAGTATATCTTTTTTGGTAGGTTTTTAGTGGCTACTCTAGGCATGATGCCATATATACATAATGCAGTCTATTGGTGTCATTTTACCAGTTTCAGCGAAGTATAGAAACCTTATCTCCCTTTATGTCTCTTTATCCTCCCTGTTTCTAATACATTTGTCTTAAATATTTCCTTTACATACATTTAGAACCACCCTGAACAGTGCTATAATTTTTACTTCAACCATTGTGTATGAGTCTACTGGGCTGCCATAACAAAATACCACAGACTTCAACAACAGAAATTAATTTTCTTACAGTTCTGGAGTCCAAGAAGTCCAAGACCAAGATCCTATCTGATTCAGTTCCTGGTGAGAGCTCTTTTCCTGATGCTTTCTCTCTCTGTCCTCACATGATTGAGAGAAACTCTGGTGTCTCTTCCTCTTATAAGGATACAGTCCCTATGGGAATAGGACTCCACTCTTTATTAACCTTAATACCTGCTCACAGACCCTGGGTGGGGGTCACTTTAGTGGCTAGGGCTTCAACCTATGAATTTGGAAGAGCACATTCAGTTCATAACAACCATCCAACATAATTGAGTAAATTCAATAGGAAAAGAAACGTCTATCATATTTACACATAGTTTTCTTCCTGTAGTTCTTCCTTCCTAATATTTTAAGATGCCTTCTTTTATTGGTTCTCTTCTGCTAGACAACTTCCTTTAGCCACTATTGCAGAGTTTGCTTCATATGAGGATATCTTGATTTCCTCTTTGTGGTAGAAGGATATTTTCACTGGGCATAGGAATCTGGGTTGACAGTCCTTTTCTTTCAGCCCTTGAAAAATGTTGAGCCACCTTCTTCTGGTCTCTATGGTTTCTGATGAGAAACCTGGTCATTCAGATGGTTTCTCCATTACAGTTAAAGGTGTCATATTTATCTCACTATACTCAAGATGTTTTTCATTGTCTTTGGTTTTCAAAAGTTTGACAATGATGTGAGTTGGTTTGGATTTTTTGGATTTATCTACTCTAGGTTTGTTCAGTTTCTTGAATCTGTAGGTTTGTATCTTTGCCAAATTTGGAACATTTACAGTCATTATTACATATTATTTCAAATACTTTTTTCAGCCCCACCTTCTTTCTGCTCTTCTCATAGACCTCTAATGACACAAAAATCAGATTTTAGAGTTCCACAGGTCCCTGAGGCTCCGTTCTGTTTTTTGTTTTTTGTTTTTTTAGTCCTTTTTCTCTCTGTTGTTCAGATTGGATAATATTTATTGTTATATCTTAGGGTTAGGGCTAGGGTTAACCATTTCTCTCCTCTGTCCTTCCTCTCCATTCTTCTATTGAGACCAGACCATTTTCTAAGCTCTTGATTTCAATTATTGTATTTTTCAGTTCTAAAATTCCATTTGGTTTTTCTTTCACTTCCTATTTCGTTGCTGAGGTGTTTTATTTCTTTATGTTAGCTTTTTCTTTTATCATTTGTTTCAAGAATGCTTATAATTGCTTGTTAGTGTCTTCATGATGGTGATTTAAATAATTGTATATATATTTCTGTATATACAATTGTATATAATTCTAATGTATATAATTGTATATAATTCTAACATCTTTCTCATCTCAGTGTTGGCATCTATTGATTGTCTTTTTTATATTCTGTGTGAAGTGTTTCTGGTTCTTGGTATGATAAGTGATTTTCATAGAAACCTGGACATTTTGGACTTTACATCATGAGACTCTGGATATTATTTAAACTGTCTGTTTTAGCTGGTTTTCTCCAACATTGTCCCAACAGGGAATGGGAGGGATGCTGCCTCTGTACTGCTAAGCAGAGGCCCAGGTTTCCCACCCTGTCTCCCATGTTACCCAAGTCAGGGAAAGAGACTTCTCATTACTGCTGGGTTGGAGCACGCTGGCTCCCCACCAGACCTTTAATGATAGATCTCTGACTAGAAGGGATAGAAATGTCTTGTTACTGCTCCCCATGTTGTCTCCACTGACACTATGGGGAAGCATTGCCTCTTTACTGCCCAGCAGGGATGAGAGTTGTGATCCCCTATTTAACCTTCTCTGACACTAGCCCAGCAGGGTTAGTGGGTGCCTTTTTACAGCTTGGTGAGTATCAAAGCCATAGCTGGTTTTTTGTTTTGTTTTTGTTTTTTGTTGTTTTATTGTTGTTGTTTTGTTTTTTGTTTTTTGGTGGTTTGCTGTAGTAGATTATTTTATAAAAGTTTTTTTGTCTTGCTAGGCTGTTCCTTTCCTGAACCTATAGTTAGAACAAAATTTTGTTGGGGCTTTTTATATCTACATCTGTTGACATTTCTGGGTCATTGGCTTCTCCAGCAGTCAGTCTGAGATATGTGTGGAAAAGAGAAATGAAAAAAAAAAAAAAAAAACCTAGACAACTCATTGCTGTGTTGTTCTTTGGGCTCTGGGGTCCCTTGCCTGTCTGCTTTCTCCTCTTCATTTTTCAGTCTTCTTGTGTTCATGTTATGGCCAGAGTGTAAAGTTTTAAGTAGCAGGGGGAACATGGAAAGCAAATGTATCTCATCCTCCTGGAGGTGGAAATCCTAGCCTCTCAGTTTATATGGCCTTTATGTATTTCACATTGGCAATATTAATTAGAGCATATCAGAGCTTTGAAATAACTTGTAGAAAAATCTAAATTACTTTAGATGTGTTCTAATAAAAAGGCCAAAAATTTTCTTCATGAAAATTTAATTATTTAATTTCACTCAAACTAAAAACTAATGCTATCTCTTTGGACTAAATACAAGAATGTTAGAAATGACTCTGGACTAACAGAAATCTGGGTTCTGGTTCACAGTCTTCCACCATCCAGTCATGTGAACTTGGGTAGATTTCTTGGCATCTCAATATTGTCATCTGGATTAAGAGTGTTGGGTTCATTAGATGATCTCTAAATTTCTTTCTGGCAATAGTATTTGACTTTTCTCTCAACAATTTATTACTTTAAAAAAATCTCTAGGCTCCCACTATAATACAGGGTTTGAAATATGTTGGTTAAATCAAGTAAAATCCTTATGATTTGATAAGAAAAATAAGAATAGCTATTATTTATTGGATGGTTAGTGTGATCCAGGCACTATAATAAATAGTTTATGAATGTTATTTCATCCAGTCTTTGATCAATTAAAAAAAGAGATTATATCCATTTTATAGAGGGGAAAATTAAGGCTCAGAAAGGTTAAAAAATGTGTCTCAGGATATTTTTTTCCTGAGGATTTAAAAAAATAAAGATATATTTGATTCCAAAATTGATGTTCACAACCACTTATATATGCTTTTAAAAAATAGCTTTTAAAGTATTGATATATAGTTTTTATACAATGTTATATTAGTTGACAACATAATGATTTTAGACAACATAGTGATTTTATTCTATGCTCACCACAAGTATAGCTACCATCTGTCACAATATAAGACTATTTCAATACCAGTGATTATATTCCCTGTGCTGTACCTTTCATCCTTGTGGTTTATTCATTCTGTAATTGGAAGCCTGTACCTCCCACTCCCTTCACTCATTTTGCCCACCCTGCACCCCCTTCCTTCTGGCAACTAGCAGTTTGTATTTATGGGTCTATGTTGTTACAAGTGGCAACATCTTATTCTTTTTTATGGTTGAGTAATATTCCATTATATATACATACCCTTTCTTCTTTATCCATTCATCTACAATGGACACTAGGGTTGCTTCTATATCTTGGCTATTGTAAATAATGCTGAAATAAACAGAGGGGTGCATATGTATTTTTTAAGTAGTCTTTTTGTTTTCTTTGGTTAAATATTCAGTAGTAGAATTACTGAATTGTATATTTTTATTTCTAATTTTTTAAGGAAACTACACACTGTTTTCCACAGTGGTTGCACCAGCTTGCAATCCCACCAGCGGTGCATGGTTCTTTTTTCTCCATATCCTCGCCAGACTTATTTCTTGTCTTTCTGATACTAGCCATCCTGACAGGTGTGAGGTGATATCTTACTGTGGTTTTGATTCACATTTCCCTGGTAATTACTGATATTCAGCATGTTTTCATGAGTGTATTGGCCATCGTATGTCTTGTTTGGGAAAATATCTGTTCAGGTCTTCTGCCCATTTTTTTTCATTGGATTGTGTTTTTTGCTGTTTGTTTGTGTAAGTTCTTTATATATTTTGGATATTAACCCTAAGGGTTTATCATTTACAAATATCTTATTTGGTGGGTTGTCTTTTGTATTGTTGATGGTTTCCTTTGCTGTGCAAAAGCTTTTTATTTGGATATAGTCCCAATAGTTTAACTTTGCTGTTATTTCCCTTGCCTGAGGAGAAGACACGTTTGGAAAATGTTGCTAAGGTTGATGTCAAAGAAATTAGTGCCTGTGTGTGTGTGTGTGTTTTTTTTTTTCTAGGAATTTTATGGTTTCATGTCTCACATTTAGGTCTTTAATTTTAAATTCATTCTGAGTTTATTTTTGTGTATGGTGTGAGAAAGTGGTCCAGTTCTCCCAACACAATATATTGAAGAGGCTGTCTTTTCCTTATCTCAATATATTCTTGTCTCCTCTGTCATTCATAGATTAGTTGACTATATTCACTTACATACACTTTTTTTTATGTTCTGGCCACTTTTCAAGAAGCACATTGTTTAATAGATGGGGGACCTTAAAGCAGAGGTCTAGGTAGCTAGAGATGTATTTTATTTTAGTTTTCTCCAATCACTTTATTCTGCTCGGATTTATTTTTAAACTACATCATTTATATATTTAAGAAGTATACAGATACAGCTACCTTTTTTTTCCTGTTCATTCTCATTATCCATCACTTAGTTATCTGATATAGGAAGCATCATTCCCCATGAGAAGTAAAGGAGTAAACTTAGGACTTTAGACAGCCATTCCTTAAGAAGAAAAATTTGAGAACTTTCCATAAACTTTATAGTGTCTCAGGACAGTCCTAGGAACTAGAAGAAACATCTGATCTTTATGAGTAAATTTTAGTTGCTAATAGTGAACGGATAAAGATTTCAGTTAATCAAAAGGTAGAGGTCAAGAAGAAATGTAAGAAGAAAAAGAAGTAGAGAAAAGAGAAGAATAGAGAGAGGAGACAATGTCAGATTTAAAAGTATATGAAAATGTAAGCAATTTGACCTGATACTAATCCCTAAAAATATTTCATAAAAAGTAGTTTTATCTGAGGTAAATTAAATGAACATGTATTATATAAAAGAACTGCTGAACGCTTTGCAAGTTGTTGAGATCTTATGTTTTCTTAGAATCAAAATTGCATTAAAGAAAGATTTAGGCTCCTAATTGAAATCAAATCTGTAAGTCTGTGTAGATGCCCGTTATGTATTTATGTGGCAAAAGACCCCCTGAAGTACCTATAATATGATAAACATGGAAGGAAAGGAATAACAAACAATATGAGAAGCCAGGAGTACATAAATCCTTATTTTACCCTCTTCTTTTATTATGAAGTCCCCTTATCAGTCTGCTGGCTCACTCTGTGAGATTATCTGTCAGTATGCAGGGGCATTCCAGTGGAAGTTATTCAAATTTCACATTAATATGTGTTCTCAGAATTATCAAGAAAATTAGTCATGATGTAAAAAGTAGTAATATCATTTCTTTATAAGGACTTAGGAAGCTGGTAATTGGCTCCTTAATATTGGTCTGACGTTAGGTGTGTTTTTCCAGGAAAGGAAAATGATCTTCTCTTCAGAAAGCTGCCATGATTTTTGGGTAGGCAGAGAACTGGTCTCTTGATAGGAAGTTCTGTATTTGCCATAAACCCATTGTGTGGGGAAGGCGTTCTGGTGGTGTAGGGAAACAACTTTCAGAATAGTTTTGGTTTAGTTTTTATTAAAACCTCGTTCAAACAAAATATCTGTTCATTCCAATACAACACCGATCAAAACTGCTCCATTTTGGGGAGAGTTGAAGTAGAAATAGGGGTACAGCTCTGTCCATTGGTCACGTCTCATGCGTTATGCATTTTCTGCTGAACCTCCGAGTCTAGGCAGCACAGAAGCCTCCAGTGAAATATAAAGACCTCTGGGTTAGGAATCCAATAAACAGGAGTCCCGGTGGTGCTATCAACAAGCCCTATTAGTGAGCCTCCGTGGGTCCAGATTTCCTCATCTGTGAAATAAGGAGACTGAACTTGGTGTCTTTCAGCTCAAATATTGGAGGGGGACTATTAGCAACTATATGCAAATCAGAAAACTTCTGTGCTTTATCAGTCTTTGACTGGAAAGTAAGATGCTCACTGAGGGGTAAAATCTGCATGCTTACGTCAAAGTTCTACGTACTGAGATCCACCTTAACAATGTAAGGGAGTTAGGAGAAAGTTGCATCATAAATGCAAAATATAAAATTGTGCTGTTCTAAGCCATTTCACCATATCCTTCTTTCTCACCCCATTGCAAGTAATCCGCAGGATTTCACTGATGGACTTAGCAAACACGGAGTGCCCACTGGAGTGCCAGTCAGGAGAGAGAGAGAGAGAGAAGGACCAGGGAATGGACCACTCCCCTATAAACATTCTCATTATCCATCACTTGGTTATCTGATGTAGGAAGCATCATTCCCCACGAGAAGTAAAGGAGCAAAACTTAGGACGTTAGACAGCCAGCCATTCCTTAAGGAGAAAAATCCGAGAACTTTCCATAAACTTTATAGTGTCTCAGGACAGTCCTAGGAACTAGAAGAAACTAGCCCTACTTTCCCAGCCCTTCTCCCCTCAAATGCAGAAGGGAATGTGTCCTTAACAACGGACTTATTACCAAGAGAACTTTATCGATTGTGACGCTGCAGCTTTTCTAGATGAGAGAGAGGGTGCTGCAGAGGCACCTGCTACAACTTCAGTGAAAAGGTGGAGCGCAGTCATTTAGACTGAACGACTCATTCATAAAACCAGGGCTGTTTCCATCAAGGAGAACGGCTGTGCCGTGATTGGTCTGTGACCAACTGGAGCAACGAGGGGGTAGTGTTACAGGTATAGCGGCCCTTGCTTCCCCCGGAGGCAGAGCGTCTTCTTAAATAGGAAGATGGTTCCATGGCCTAGGAGGAGACCATCCCGCCAACGCTGCCCTCAGGACCCGAAGGAATCTGGATTATTGTTGGTTGCCTGAGACGGATCAGGGCCAAAGGAAGGAAGAGTTGAAGATGCCAGGGGAGGTGTTGGACGGTCTGGAAGGGAAGTGGGCAAGGCCCATCCCCTGTAGGTTGGACCCCCCCCACCCCCCACCCCCAGTTCCCTGCTGGGAGAGGAGGGACCGCCTGTGTCGTGCAGACTGGTGGGTCACACAGGCACCCGCTCACTCCGAGGGGGGCTGTCCCCAAGGTGGGGCGGAAGGCCGCCGTCCCCGCACGCCCACCCAACTGTGGACTGGCGTTCAAGGGCCTCCACCAGCACCCAGCCCAGCACCATCTTCCAGGGCCTGGCCTCTCGGCCCCGCCCCCTCCGCTAGTCCCCGCCCCCTCCCAGAGAGCACCCAATGGGCGGAGCCGGGGCCGCGGTGGGCGGGGCCCGAGGCGGGCGCATTTAAAGAAAGGCAGAGGGCGAAGGGAGGCTAGAGAGGAGAAGAAAGGAACCGGGGGGCCCGGCGCCGTCCAATGACAAAGCCCAGGGGTGGGCGCCGGCCGCCATCTTGTGCCGGGCGGCAGGATATTCGCCCGCGTCTTCCGCCCTCGGAGGGGGAGGGGCGGCGGCCGAGGCGAGAAAAGTAGCGAGAGCGGCGCCGGCCCGGAGGCGCCAGCAGCGGCGGCCGCCGCGGAGCCGGACGCGGGCGGGAGGGCGGAGGGCGGAGGGCGGAGGGCGGGCGGGGGCGAGCGCGGGCGGCCCCGAGCGGCCTCCGATGCGGCGCAGCGTCAAGAGGCGGCGGCGCCGGCCCCCGGCCGCCCCGGCCCCGGCCGCCCGGGGCGGCGGCCTTCGGGCCGGAGGAGGGGCCGGGCCCGAGGCGCGGGAGGAGAAGGTGGTGTACTCGCGGTCGCAACTGTCGCTGGCCGACAGCACCGAGACGCTGGGCGACGCCTTCAAGCTGCTGGTGCCCCGCAGCACGGAGTTCATGAGCTCGGACGCGGAGCTCTGGAGCTTCCTCTGCAGCCTCAAGCACCAGTTCTCGCCGCACATCCTGCGCAGCAAGGACGTCTACGGCTACGCCTCCTGCCGGGCCCTGGTGCCCGACCCGCCGCCGCCCCCCGCCGCCCGCCGCCACTCGCGCGGCCCGGCCGCCAGGAGGAGGCGCCGCGGAGCCCGGCCGGCCGCCGCCCGCCGGAGGAAGCCGCCGCCGCCGCCGCCGTCCCCGCCGTCCCCGCCGCCGCCCCCGCCGCTGTCCCCGCCGCCGTCCCCGCCGCCGTCCCCGCCGCCGCCCGCCGCCGCCGCCCCCGCCGCCCCCGCCGCCCCCGCCGCCCCCGGGCCCTGCTTCGGCGGCCGCAGCCTGGAGGAGATCTGGAGGGCGGCCACCCCGACGCTGACCACCTTCCCCACCATCCGCGTCGGCGGCGACGTGTGGGGCGAGCGCAGCCTGGCGGCGGCGCGGCGCCGAGCGCGCCAGGTGCTGCGAGTGAACCTGGAACCCGTGGTGAGGCTCCGCCGCTTCCCGGTGCCCCGGGCGTGAGCCGCGGCCCGGCCCGGCCCGAGCGGCCGCCCAGTGACAGTCGAGTGTTTACAGACCCGGCCCGGACCGCGTCCCTTAGTGCACTTTACGGGCGGGGGAGCCCCGGAGGCGCCCTTCCCGGCCCGGCAGGTGCGCGCCCCCCGCCGCCCCCCGCCGCCCCCGGGCCGCCCCCGGGCCGCGGGCGGAGGACCCAGCAGGACCCGCCGCGGAGCCCCGGCCCCCCAGCCCCGCGTGGAGACGCCTCCAGGACGCTCGGGGCACATCCGTTTTTTTCCTCCCCTTTCGGACTCTCTACCTCACTGGTCTGGAAGTCCTCCGAAGTCATTCTTTTTTTTTTTTTTTTTTCCCCAAAGGAATTTGGTTTCGCGCTTGTGTAATAAAGCTAGAATTTACTTGGCTGTCCATCCATCGGCCTTCCCGCCCCCCCCCACCTCTTCCCACCCCAACCTTTTTTTTTTTTTTTTCTTTTTTCCTCTTTTTTTTCTTGTCGGGACTGCCAACCCCTCTTTCTGGAGGAAAGATCGACTATGTTTTCAGAGGTGTTGCACCAGTCTGTGCTCAGGGTATTCTGAATCCCACTCGTTTCCGCGTTTCAACTGGATTCCAAAGCTTTGACCAAGGATATTTTTCTAGGGAATTCAAGCTACGACTGTCAGTAGTGTAAGGATTTGTATGGCTTCGAATTTCGTGGGCTCAGTGACTACAAACAAAGAGATGCAAAGTATGACTGTTAAAACATTTTTTTTTGATGTGTTTCTAAAAGATTTTTTATATTGAGACTTAATGTTTATATTTACTGAGCTCCTAAAGGAAAGTGGTAGAAACTCGTGAAGTTTTGTTTAGGAAAAGTTGACCTGTTAAATCCTTTTTAATCGAATAAAATTTAAAGTGCACTGAAACCACATGGCTTGTGATTGAAAACAAACAAACAAAAAAGAATGAATGAATGATTCTAAAGAACTGGTGTTGGTTAAAGAGATGGATGGAATCCGACTGCAAATGATTTGGCCTCCTTGTACTCGTCTCACATACCGACCTGGGACCATTTCAAGGATAATTTATTTTAAAATGGAATTCGCATAGGAAAAATGAGTAGGTGTAAACGCTGCGATTAAAATGCTACACAGAATACCCATTGGAATTCTCAAGTATTCATGATCCATCCAGAGGGGTGAGGCATTTCTTGGTATCAAATAACTGGTCGAAGTTGACTTTGGGCAAAATAAGATTTAACTTCCTTGCTTTTGTTGTTGGATAACAAGAAATGTCCAGATTACTATCCATCACTCTTAAAAACATCATAATTCGTTGACCGTTGTACGCCATGAATTTTCCTTTATTACTTTTTTTTTTCTTTTCCATTCGTAATTATGTTTGCAGTTATTGGTCTTTTGTTTGACAGCCGAAAACCACAGGAATCGAACAGGCGAGCCACACAGAATACTGACCCTTCTTTTACACTTTTGTAATAGTGTTTATACCATATGGCCCAGTGTGGAATTCTGGATAATCCAAGTGCCTTTGGTCATTGGTGGCAGCAAGACTGATGGTTTTTAGCCAGTGGTGCCACAGCCAGATTTTACTGCAATATCTAAAGGGTCAAGTAGTGACTTTGCACCACTGTTATTGCAAATTTAAGTATTCTGCTATGGAACCATCCATACCAGGCTGGAACATGACCTATGAAATCTTCAATGTCAAGGTTTCTTTCTGCTTGGCAGCTTCTTAGGGGAATAATGAGAGTTGCGATTTTGACTCTTGTGTTTTTAGAATTCAAATGGCATAGCTTTCTGAAATGAATTTTTCAAGTTTAATAGTTAACAGTAGCAGTTTTGTGACTTTAATTTCAGTGTTCTTGTTTTGTAAAAAAAAAAAAAAAGATCTATATATATATATACATATATATATATGACTTTATGCCAGTTTCCCAGTAAGCCTCATATTCTTTTATTCACTACTCAATGATAATGTGTTGTTACAAATACTGTCACATGAGTAAATAAAAGTGAATAATTACTTAGAAGATGGAGAGTGTTAAATTATATTTGTGTGATAGGAAGCTTATATGTATTCTTTTGGTTATTAGCTTCCATTGCCAACTGTACTTAAATGCATAGGGTTTTCCTCCCCTCTTCCCAAATTGTTAACTTTTTTAGCTGATTAGCACCCGAGAAAAAGAATATGTATTTGTACCACTTCACTATTGTATATAATTTTATAATAAGTAAAAAAAATAAACCCAATGGCCATATTAGAATGTAATTTCAACATATAGCCTATCTAGAGAGGTTCCCAGATGATTTTGAAATTAGGTGTAGCTGGGAGGATAACTTTGCTCAGCACAAAATTGAAACGTAACCATTGACACCATGCATTTATTTTAACTGAGAATCTTATTTTTTTTCCTCTTATGCCTTCCTCATTACTTTAGTGCGCTTTAACTTGCATAAATACTTTGGATTATCTGGGCTATCTGGTTTCGGTTTGGATCTGATTGCCCATCCTAAATTCAATATGTTATTTATCTGGCCTGTTAAAAAATCATGCCATTTCTAGTTTGTGAAATAAGATGTAAAAAAATCTTTATTTTTGCCAAGTTGTCTTTAGCAAAACCTTGCTAAAGTTAGTTGTTTTACGACTTATAAAATGTGAAGAAACAACTAATATAGTTGATTAGTATATTAATAGGAGAATGGAAGTATTTTATGGATACGCTTGGGGAGAATGTGAAAAGGAACTTGGCACGGTGGCCTTTATGGTGAGGCATTCAGTTACTGTCTTCTAAAGTGAGTCCGTAGCTTAGCTTGTATATAGTTTTTTTTTTTTTTTTGAAAGAAATCCCATAATCTTTATTCATTCTCTTACCTTTATATCTCATATGGCACAAGTAAAGGGGGAAAGTAGGAGGAAGAAGTTTATCACCTTGCTATGCTTTTATTTAGTCTTGAGTGCCTAAATGTGGTGACCGGCACCTCAGATAACCTTTTCAATTCCTAATGTCCTTATTATCCTCCTCCTTGTCAACCAGCAGCTTCTTTTTCTTTACCGAATCCAGTAACGTTACGATGGTTGAGGGCAAGCTTCATTGTTGTTAGTGCAAAGTGTCACTGTTGTGGTGTGTATTTATTTTGTCCAAGTTTGAGTACCTGATTGGACAGGTGTAAGTTAAACTGGTGGCCGACACATACTGATTTGCTGTGTGCAAACAATAGTACTATTTTTCTGGAAACTGTTCCGTAAAAACACATGGAAAATATTTGAATATGAAAAAAAACCCGAGCAATTTTGAACTCCGAAGTTTTTCGTTATTTAAAGGATTGCCACAGCACTCTTTAAATTGGTGTTTTTTAATGCACATATATACATAATATTTACTTTGTTGGTGTGTTTAAAATAATTTTGGTAGACTGTTATGTCTTAAGTGCATTAGAAGGCAATTGTTTGTAATGGAACTGAATTGTTTTCTTGGACAGTTTGATGTGCGCATATGATTAAGATTTGCAATCTGGTTGTACTTTTTAATTTATTAACTGTAAATAAATTTTAGAGAATATACAGTGTCTGGTCTTTCAGTGGTGTTGAAAGTTTTTGAGATGGGATTTTATGTTTGCACGTGAATTGGGAAGTATTTTTATGATGAGATGAAGTTTTGACTTCTTTTTGTGGACTTCGAAATCCTGGAGGTCCTGAGATACATGTTTTATGCTATCTTGGGAGTCAGTGTTACACATCAGCTTTGTCTTGACGATCTAGTGAATCTCCAGAACAGTGCTGTATGCCCAAGCCATTATCCAGTGTGCCATCAATAGAGACTTTAAAAAACGCATCAAAATTCAATTTTGAATCCTGCCCCCCCCCGCCAACCATGTGGTGGTGATAAAAGTCTATCACTCACGTTTTTTCATGTTATGGAAGAAAGTAAGTGTACTCAACATGAGTAGCAGCAGTAAAGGCTGTTCTACTGAATAGAGTAGAGCCAGGAATTTTCATTGCAGTCTAGTAGGTAGAAGTGGGAGTGCTGACAAGAGCAGGATTCGTGGTACTATGTGGCCTGAATTTGTTCTTATGTAAGAGTTCCTACCAGTAACTGGAGGCAGTGGCGTAATGGCTGTGGATCTCATTGCCTGGGATGGGATTAAAGCTTTTACCACTTGCAAACATTAGAACTTTGGGTAAATTACAAAAATGTACTGTGCTTTAGGTTTCTCATGTATCCAATGTAGGCAGTAAAAGAAACTATTGGGTTATTGAAAGGATTAAAAAGAATAGTAACAGGAGAACTCCTAGGAAATGCTTAATAAATGCTATTAATTGAAGGGATGTGTGCTGAGTATATATATACACTCAAAGGAATACTCAAAAGGAGTGGCCCTTTGGGAGTTGAGTATCCTAAAAGTAGAGTGTGGTCTGGGACAGCCAAAGCCAAATTATCAGAAGGTAATTTGTGGGTGAATTAAATTGAAGATAGAGACAGCAGGAGGTTGGATTAAGTTTATTTACTAGGTAAGTAAACTTCACTGTTGGAGGTTTTCCAGCCTTTCTTAAAAATGTCAGGCCCTTTTATCATAGCTCTGAAAGATACTCAAAATATGCTGTTATGTATATTAAACTGAGAACTTATAAAAGTGGTAGATTAAAGTTACTGATCAAGAACTTGCCAAATTTCAGCATTAAATTTTCACTTGGAGTAAGCTCAGTGAGGCTTGCTTAAAAACCATGTTAATTTACATGTGCAGAACTAAAGTAGAACCAATTTGTGTAAGCTTTGTACTTCCTGTGTTAAAGGAAATGAATGAGTGCAATAGTTAGGTTTGAAACAGCATTAAGTTATTACCAAAAGTAAAGAAAAAATATTCTCACATTTGGAGCATTGACACACTCATCTTTAGATTTTGGGTCTAATGCCTGTAATTTAGCTCTGATTCCTCCCAGCACAAAGAAAAACAATGTATTCTAAGTTGGTGAGGAAGCCAAAGTTGCAGTTTCTGAGATGAACACAAGAAGAATTTCCCTAGATGGATGTTATCCAGTGGTAAGAAGCTCAAAACTGAGCCCGATTGCAGATTGCGCAAGAGCAATGACTTTTCAGTGTCAGCACTCACTTGTCTTGGTAAATGTCACCCTGAACTGTAATTCATAACATGATGAACATATGCAGACCCCCGGCTGGAAGGCAGTGCTCCTAACACCACCAAACAGTATGGCTGCCCAACCAGTTCTCATAAATTTTCTACTGGACTCCAAACTGGACTTCTCTTGCCTTTGAAAGTATTCTAAGAAATGTTAACTTTGAGATTTTTTTCCCAAGTACTGAAATTAGCTATGTAAACTGTATATATATATATATTTCTCTTTCCTGTGAGTTTTTCAAGTATATATTCTTTATTTTTTTAAAATTTATTTATTCATGAGAGACAGAGAGAGGCAGAGACCCAGGCAGAGGGAGAAGCAGGCTCCATGCAGGGAGCCCAATGCGGGACTCGATCCCAGGTCTCCAGGATCATGCCCTGGGCCGAAGGCAGGCGCTAAACCCCTGAGCCACCCAAGGATCCCCCTATTCCTTAACTTTAAATGCTAATAGAGAGAGTGAAGATAAAAGGGTGTGATTTAGGGATGTACACTCCAAGGTTAATAAAATTATTAAAGCATAGTATACATATAAAAGCTACATATATTAAATGTATTATAAGCATGGCTTGAAGAAATTGCATAGATTCAGTATGCTTGTAGAACCAGCACTCATTAAAAAACCAGAGCATTACCAGTACCCCAGGGGACCCCTATACCTCTTTCTGTCAATGTTTCCCCTTGACGATAACAATTATTCTGACTTCTTACAGCATAGATAACTTTTACCTGTTTTTGGACTTTATAGAAATGGAATTATGTGTCCTATGCCTAAGCTTCTTTCACTCAAATTATGTTTGTGGTATTCATGTAATTGTGTGTAGTTATAAACCTTTTATTCTCGGTGGTGTGTAGAATTCCATTGTGTGAATAGAGTCTAGAGTGTTTCTGCAACTCTTGATGAGCACTCCGGTAGATTCGTTTGGGGCAATTATGAATAAAGCTTCGGTGGACATTATAGAACACATGTTTTGGTGAATATTTTTTTTCAAATCTCAATAATCTAGGAGTGAATTTGCTGGGTCACATGTTATACAAATGATCAGCTTTGGTGAGATACTGCCAAACAGTTTTCCACAGTGGTTGTACCGATTTACATGAACTTCCATAGTGGTGCCTGAGAGTTCTGGGTTCTTCATAGCCTTGCCAACACTTGCTATCTCTTATCCTTTTCATTTTAGCTATTCCACAAAGTCAACAGATTTTTTTAAAATATTAAAACATTTCAGTTCAAGAGACGTGTACAAATGATAAAACACACACATACGCAAACCACCTTAAATTGCACATAAGGACTTGCAATAAGAAAAACAAAAGGCTCTGTTTCACCCACAAATACCTCTTTCCTAGAGGTAACACTTTAAAAAAAATTTATTCATGAGAGACACAGAGAGAGAGGCAGAGACATAGGCAGACGGAGAAGTATGCTCCCTACAGGGAGCCTAATGCAGAACTCGATCCCAGGACTCTGGGATCACGCCCTGAGCCAAAGGCAGATGCCCAACCGCTGAGCCACCCAGGTGTCCCAAACTCTGGCTTTTTTTTTTTTTTTAAACAGGCTATTTTTTTTAAGGACAGTTTTAGTTTTAAAGATAAATTGCACAGAAAGTACAGTCTCCCCACCCCCATGGGTTTCTACAGTAACTAATACCTTGCATTAATGTGGGTACATTTATTGTGATGGATGAGCCATTCTTGACACATTATTATTAACTACTGTTAGGATTTACTCTTTGTGTTATATAGGTTCCTAAGTTTTGATGAACACAAAATGTCGAGTATCGATACCATTGCAGCATCATTCCGAATAGTTACCACCCTAAAAATGCCCTGTGCTCCACCAATTCACCACTTCCTCTCTCACCCTAAACCCCGACAACCATTGGTCTCTTTATCTGCCTCCATGGTTGTACTTTTTTTCAGAATGTCATTATAGTGGGAATCATAAAGCATGTAGCTTTTTCAGATGGCTTTCCTTCCCTTAGTAATAGGCATTTAAGTTTCCTCCATGTCTTTTAGATAGCTCCCTTCCTTCCTCATCCCCTCCCAGCTCCCCCTCCTCCCTTCCTTCCTTCCTTTCATGAAGGGAATTCAGTTTTTAATAGAGTTTGAGGTTTACAGAAAAATGGACTGGAAAGTACAGAGGTTTCCTCTGTTCTCCCTCCTGTCCCCCGAACACATATTTTCCCCTATTATAAACATCTTGTGTTTGTGTAGCACGTTTGTTACAATTGATGAACCAATATTAAGAATATTATTAACTAAAATCCATAGTTTGTTTTAGGTTCACCGTTCATGTTGTGCAGTCTTGTGAGTTTTGACAAATGCATAATGTCATGTTTTGAAGCATTTCACTATCATACAGGATAGTTTCACTGCTGTAAAAATTGTCTGTGCTTCGTCTGCTCATCTCTCCCTTCCCCCCGAGTTCCTGGCAACTACAGGTTTCTTTACTGTCTCCAGAATTTGAGGCAACACTTTTAACGGTTTCAGGTTTTTATTCTTTTATTGGTTATCTTTGTAATTCTAAATAGTATACTGTACTGCTGTTTATGATTTATCAGTATTAGGCACCATCTACTGACTTCCTCTATGAAGACGATACATAAGTTCAGTTAAGCCACCTCTCTCCTCTCGCCTCACCTTCCCGTATGCTTATCTTACTGAATTCCTGTCTTTATTACTGTTTCAGTCAGGATCCAGCCAGACAATGAGTCACTATAGGTATTTTAAAGAGTTATACATGTGATGGGATGGTGCAGAAGCCAAACGAAGGATGGTCAAGCAATCAGGAATAAGTATCATCAGAAAGCTGTTTCCACTCCCAGGGCTGCAGAATCATAGAACTGTGCCTGGTAGAGCTGGGAATAGAAGAGGCTGCCTGGAAAGGAGCTAGGATCTCTGAGGAGATAAAATCACTGCTAGAAAGTACGACGGGAGAGAGGACAATATCTGAGCTTATACCGTCCTCCCCTTTTCCAGCCAGGCTTCCATTGGTCAAACCACTCTGGAAGCCAGTTGACAAGGAAACTAAGAAATAGAATTTGTAGGAGAAGTTCAGGAACTGGATCTGAGGGCAAACAGGCATAATGGATGAAGTTACATATGTGTGTGGTTAGGGTTCTCCAGACAGTCGGTAAACATAGGATTTGGCTCACATGATCGTGGAGGTTGGGAGGGGCAGACCCAGGAGAGCCCATGGTGTAGTCTAGTTTGAATCCAAAAGTCTACAAATCAGGAGAGTTTATGTTGTATGTTCTAGTCCAAGTCTGACTCTGAAGACAGGAAAAGACCAATATTCCGGCTTGAAGACAATCAGATAGAAACAGTGGGTTCTTTCTTACTCAGCCTTTTGTTCTATTCAGGACTTCAATTGATTAGATGAGGCCCACCAGTATGTGGGAGGGCAATCTGTTTTGCTTAGTGTCCCGACTCAGTTGTTAATTGTACTCAGGAACATCCACATGGACTCACTAGAAACGATGTTTAACCAAATATCTGGGCACCCTATGGCTCAGTCAAGTTGAAACATGAATTGCAGGATGTAATTTTAAAATAGATACTTAAATTTCTCTTACTTGTTCTTTCAGTTTTCACTCCCTACATTGTAAGATAAATGCCTTCCTTATCCTTCTGGCACTTTTTCTTTCTCTCCTGCCCCAGTTAGATTTGGACCTTTATTTGTAATAGTTGTTAACATTGTTATTTGGCCCTGTAATCAAGTCTCTTTTAGCTTGTCCATGTAAATAGATGGTTTACATTGTTGTGATTATGTAAATAGAATCCAAATCTTAGAATTACTGATCCTTCCTTACAACCCTTGGACCTTTTGACTTAGGACAGCTCTAGCATCGGGGTGAAATGGACTCTTTTACTTTGTGGTCCATCGTGCTTTACACCACGCCATATCTTGGTTGGCTCATTCAGACTTAAGACCATCTCATGGATATTTTTTGGTTTTCCTTAATTTTCTGATTGCATTTCTTTATTTTCTTTCAATGTTCTCAAATCATGCCGCATGTGTAGTCATCGTGTTTTCCTCTTAGAGTTGTCTTATTGGATGCTTCTCTCCTCCTGCCCCAAGTTAGCCTGGAGGCTCAGTAGGCCTGCTTCATAGCTTTCATTCTGATGTTTTCCTTTGTGGCTGTCCTAATTCGGTTCCATAGTTTCATGGTAACATGACGGTCTGGGAAGGTAGTGAGTGTTGAAGAGCCTGGGTGCGTAAGTCAGACTGCCTGGGGTTAGGCCTTAGTCCTACCACTCACCAACTGTGTGACCTTAGGTAAGCTGTTTGGCTTCTTCTTTTTTTTTTTTTTTTAAGATTTTATTGATTTATTCATTAGAGACACAGAGAGAGGCAGAGACACAGGCAGAAGGAGAACTCAACTCCCTACAGGGAACCTCACAGGGACTTGATTCCAAGACCTCAGGATCACAACCTGAGCACCTGAGCCAAAGGCAGACGCTCAACCACTGAGCCACCCAGGCACCCTTGGTTTCTTTTTCTTTTTTTTTTCCCTTGGTTTCTTTATAACACAGTTTTTCTCATCTATAAGATAATAATAGTAATAGTATATACTTAATAGGATTGTTTTATGATTAAATGGAATAATATGTGAAAATCACTTAGAAGACTACCTGGCACAAAAATAAGTAATCAGTTAACACTAGCTATTATCAATTATATTTTTTCTTGTTTCTCCTCCCCTTGTTTTTTTTTTTTCTCCCCTTGTTTTGCTGGAGTACATCCTCAGATAACTTCCTAAAAAAGAATGAATAGAGTTAAGTGTTCTTAGACTTTGCATGTCTGAATATATCTTTATTCTGTCCTCACATTTAATTGACAATTTTTTGGTTTTTTTGTTTTTATTGAAGTTTGATTTGCCAACATGTAGTCATCCCGTACTCATCCCATCAAGTGCCCTCCTCAGTGCTCATCAACCAGATACCCCAACCCCCCACCAACCTCCCCTTCTGCAACCCTTTGTTCATTTCCCAGAGTTAGGAGTCTCTCATGGTTTGTCTCACCCTCTCTAATTTTTCCCACTCATTTCCCCTATAATCCTTTCACTCTTTATTATATTCCCCATATGAGTGAAGCCATATAATGATTGTCCTCTGATTGACTTACTTCACTCAGTATAATACCCTCCAGTTCCATACACGTCGAAGCAGATGGTGGGTATTCATTGTTTCTGATGGCTGAGTAATATTCCATTGTAATTGCACCCAAAAGCATAAGATACCTAGGAATAAACCTAACCAAAGAGGTAAAGGATCTATACCCTAAAAACTACAGAACACTTCTGAAAGAAATTGAGGAAGACACAAAGAGATGGAAAAATATTCCATTATCATGGATTGGAGGAATTAATATTGTGAAAATGTCAATGTTACCCAGGGCAATTTACATGTTTAATGCAATCCCTATCAAAATCCCATGGACTTTCTTCAGAGAATAGGAACAAATAATCTTAAGATTTGTGTGGAATCAGAAAAGACTCCGAATAGCCAGGGGAATATTGAAAAAAGAAAACCAGAGCCGGGGGCATCACAATGCCGGATTTCAATTTGTACTACAAAGCTGTGATCATCAAGACAGTGTGGTACTGGCACAAAAACAGACACATAGATCAATGGAACAGAATAGAGAATCCAGAAATGGGCCCTCAACTCTATGGTCAACTAATATTCGACAAAGCAAGAAGGAATATCATATCCACTGGAAAAAGGACAATCTCTTCAATCAATCGTGCTGGGAAAATTGGACAGCCACGTGCAGAAGGATGAAACTAGACCATTCTCTTACACCAGACACAAAGATAAACTCAAAATGGATGAAAGATCTAAATGTGAAACAAGAATCCTCAAAATCCTAGACGAGAACACAGGCAACACCCTTTTTGAACTTGGCCACAGTAACTTCTTGCAAGATACATCCAGAAGGCAAGGGAAACAAAAGCAAAAATAAACTATTGGGACTTCATCAAGATAAAAAGCTTTTGCACAGCAAAGGATACAGTCAACAAAACTCAAAGACAACCTACAGAATGGGAGAAGATATTTGCAAATGACCTATCAGATAAAGGGCTAGTTTCCAAGATCTATTAAAGAATTTACTAAACTCAACACCATAGAAACAAACAATCCAATCATGAAATGGGCAAAAGACATGAACAGAAATCTCACAGAGGAAGACATAGACATGGTCAACAAGCACATGAGGAAATGCTCCGCATCACTTGCCATCAGGGAAATACAAATCAAAACCACAATGAGATACCACCTCAGGCCAGTGAGAATGGGGGAAATTAACAAGGCAGGAAACAACAAATGTTGGAGAGGATGCGGAGAAAAGGGAACCCTCTTGCACTGTTGGTGGGAATGTGAACTGGTGCAGCCACTCTGGAAAACTGTGTGAAGGTTCCTCAAAGAGTCAAAAATAGAGCTACCCTATGTCCCAGCAATTGCATTACTGGGGATTTACCCCAAAGATACAGATGCAGTGAAATGGCAGGACACCTGCACCCCGAAGTTTCTAGCAGCAATGTCCACAATAGCCAGACTGTGGAAGGAGCCTCGGTGTCCATCGAAAGATGAATGGATAAAGAAGATGTGGTCTATGTATACAATGGAATATTCCTCAGCCATCAGAAAAGACAAATACCCACCATTTGCTTCAACGTGGTTGGAACTGGAGGGTATTATGCTGAGTGAATTAAGTCAATCAGAGAAGGACAAACATTATATGGTCTCATTCATTTGGGGAATATAAAAAGTAGTGAAAAGGAGTAAAGGGAAAAAGAGAGAAAATGAGTGGGAAATATCAGTGAGGAAGACAGAACATGAGACTCAGGGTTTGGGAATAGTTTTCCATGGGTCTAGCTCCTGCTGGGTTCTTGTGTTCATCCTTTGAGTCATTGTTTCTTTCTCATGAAAGGTAGCCTGTGTCTGCAGCTGCATGGTTGTGTGTCTACTTACTGATTGTAGGAGTTTGTGGGTCCAAAGCCCTTACTCATTTTACTCTCTGGGATTCTTTTAAGTAAATCCTTCTCTACCTTGCACTTCTGCTAAGACTGATAAGGAATGATATTCCTAACCTTCCATTTATACAATAACAAAGAGAACCATAGGCCCTACAGTTTACCCTGGGAGGGTATGCTTATGTCACAGAACACTGGGTTTCTCCAAGACTCTGCTTCATTTAGGAAACCTTTCTGGCATCTTTTTTTCAAATGTCATCTGTTCAGTTTTGTCGTAAAGTTCTTAATTTCACCTTTCTATAAGGGTTATATCGTTGCTGTTATCTGTGCTCATAAAATCTGAGACTACATTTCAATGGTACTGACTAAATGCAAGTGGCATCATTAGGGACGTGTTCAGAAAGCTGCCACCCATGGCTTGAATGGAATTTTACTTATAAAACAAGCTCAGGCCATACTACTTTAAGGCAATAATGTCATCTGCACCAAGCTGCAGGGAATGGCTGAGCTGCCAATTTCTTTATGACCTACTACAAAATATTGGAAAGAATGTTAGCAGTCATTAATACTAATAATACCAATATTTACTGGTCATTTATTGCTTACCCTCTTCCAGGTGTATTACATGTATGAGCATTTCAGGCTCACAGCAAATTGAAGAGGTGGAAGGGTTGATGTTTTTTGGAAGTCATTCTTTTTCTTCTTCTCCAAGTGGAAAATTAGCTGTAATATTCCTAGAGTATGTGGCTTCACCAAAATCCCTCCAAGACTTCCTTTGCTTATCAATGCATCAAGGAAACTTTTAAGAATTCTAGAATTTAATACTTGTGGGTTGTAGAGAAACCAGTCCAGACTTTTCAAAAACACATTAAAGATCCATGCTGTTCAGTATACTTTTGGAATGGATCCTTGGAATGTGATCCTGTGGGTGTATTGGCTTTGTGGTTCTGTTGGTGAGAACCTTGCCTACCAGGAGGCACTGTAACCTTTGTATCTATTAATAATTACCAATTAAAGTAAAAAGAGCCTTTTGCTTTGTCTTCTTGTTGACATTTTCTAATGTATGCTAAGTTAACAAGTTTCATTGCATTTAATTCTTACTGTCATATAACCACTGTAATATCATTACAGAGCAATAATGGCCCTGGGTGTAGCATCAGCTCTGGAAACTTCAGCTGTGGCCATGGTAGCAGTTAGGGTGGACTCCGCCCAGTTCTTGGCCGCTTGGGTTTGTCTGCTTCTGTCTATTTATCTCCCTCTCAGCCCCATCAGCAGTGAGAATCTGCTGTGAGCCTCCAATGAGTCTCTAGATACAGACACAAATACCGATAATTTCTCTGGATAATCTTTATGACTGGCTGTGGCCTGAGTAGTGGGGCTAGTTCTGACAGGAGCACCTGATAGGGGCCATCAAGCAGTGTCTGTGCTCTGCCTGAGAAAAGGGCAATATAAATTTCAGGCACTTCAAGGCTTCCTTTCTCCCTGCAGACTGATGTATTTTTGTCATTGTCATCCACTTACCAAACTAACCTAAACTTTATGATCAAGAAAATGGGAAAATGGGGCTCGTGCATCCTTTGAGGATTGGAATGCAGGTACTGGTTTTAGATATCTTACCAAAAAATAGCAAATTACCTAAAAAGGTGGAGGTGGGACTTCGGAATCTGGGCCTTTATTAAGCACTCTGTGATTCTGCTGAGAGGGGAGAGGTAGCAGATCACACTTTAAGAAACCCTGCCTTAAAAAGTTTTAGCTCTTTGGATTTTCAAAGCACTGTTTCTAACCTGGTTAGCAAAGCTCTGGAAGGTCTTTGTGAGTATAAATTTAGAACTTTTTGATAACTGGATCCTGTTCTCCATTTTTTTTTTATTACCATTCAATGCTGTCTTCTCCAGAGCTTTCTTTACTTCCTTTGCATCGTTTCATTAGGCATTTGACCAAACTTGTCAAATAAACTTTTCTTCAAATTGAATATGAACATTTAAGAGCACTGACATATTCAATACCCAAATATTTTATTATCTCTGGTAGGAGTTGGTTCTCTCTGTGAAAGAGAATAAGTAAATCAATGCCGTTTTTCTTTTTTTTTTCTTTTTTTTTTTCTGCACATAAGCAAACAAATGTGCAAGGAAGCATGCTAGGTACTGCCTGAAGGGAACAAGGAGGTCAGTGGTGTAAATCAGATTTTTGTCATCGAAAAAAGACAAACTTTTTATGTGATTAATTAAAATAAGCTGTGCTTTAAAAAAAATAAAAGGAAAGATAGCCATGAACTCAGATAAAAGTTAGGCAATTAAGTATTTTTTTCCCTAGGGCAGCAAGGAGTTATGAGAAATACCATCATCTGTAAATTTGGTACGAAAAAGTTCCATAATAAGATTATAAAACTTATCTTTAAAATTTGGTTTTTGTACTGCCATTTTTCCTTTGTTCTTCAAAGCCAAAGAAATTTCTTACTTCAGCTTTTAACATGAAATGAAAAGACATTTTTCCCCCTATATTTTCTTCTTGCCATTTTAATAAATTTATTTTTTATTGGTGTTCAATTTGTCAACATACAGAATAACACCCGGTGCTCATCCCATCAAGTGCCCCCCTCAGTGCCTGTCACCCAGTCACCCCCACCCCCCGACACCTCTCCTTCCACCACCCCTAGTTTGTTTCCCAGAATTAGGAGTCTTTCATGTTCTGTCTCCCTTTATAATATTTCCCACTTATTTTTTCTCCTTTCCCCTTTATTCCCTTTCACTATTTTTTATATTCCCCAAATGAATGAGACCATATAATGTTTGTCCTTCTCTGATTGACTTATTTCACTCAGCATAATCCACGTCGAAGCTAATGGTGGGTATTTGTCGTTTCTAATGGCTGAGGAATATTCCATTGTATACATAAGCCACATCTTCTTTATCCATCATCTTTCAATGGACACCAAAGCTCCTTCCACAGTTTGGCTATTGTGAACATTGCTGCTAGAAACATCGGGGTGCAGGTGTCCCGGCGTTTCATTGCATCTGAATCTTTGGGGTAAATCCCCAGCAGCGCAATTGCTGGGTCGTAGGGCAGATCTATTTTTGACTCTTTGAGGAACCTCCACACAGTTTTCCAGAGTGGCTGCACCAGTTCACATTCCCACCAACAGTGCAAGAGGGTTCCCTTTTCTCCGCATCCTCTCCAACATTTGTTGTTTCCTGCCTTGTTAATTTTCCCCATTCTCACTGGTGTGAGGTGGGATCTCATTGTGGTTTTGATTTGTATTTCCCTGATGGCAAGTGATGCGGAGCATTTCCTCATGTGCTTGTTGGCCATGTCTATGTCTTCCCCTGTGAGATTTCTGTTCATGTCTTTTGCCCATTTCATGATTGGATTGTTTGTTTCTTTGGTGTTGAGTTTAAGAAGTTCTTTATAGATCTTGGAAACTAGCCCTTTATCTGATAGGTCATTTGCAAATATCTTCTCCCATTCTGTAGGTTGTCTTTGAGTTTTGTTGACTGTATCCTTTGCTGTGGAAAAGCTTCTTATCTTGATGAAGTCCCAATAGTTCATTTTTTGCTTTTGTTTCTTTTGCCTTCGTGGATGTATCTTGCAAGAAGTTATTGTGGCCGAGTTCAAAAAGGGTGTTGCCTGTGTTCTCCTGATGGAATCTTGTCTCACATTTAGATCTTTCATCCATTTTGAGTTTATCTTTGTGTATGGTGAAACAGAGTGGTCTAGTTTCATTCTTCTGCATGTGGATGTCCAATTTTCCCAGCACCATTTATTGAAGAGACTGTCTTTCTTCCACTGGATAGTCTTTCCTCCTTTGTCGAATATTAATTGACCATAAAGTTCAGGGTCCACTATTAGGTTCTCTATTCTGTTCCATTGATCTATGTGTCTGTTTTTTTTTTTTTTTTATTGGTGTTCAATTTACTAACATACAGAATAACACCCAGTGCCCGTCACCCATTCACTCCCACCCCCCGCCCTCCTCCCCTTCTACCACCCCTAGTTCATTTCCCAGAGTTAGCAGTCTTTACGTTCTGTCTCCCTTTCTGATATTTCCCACACATTTCTTCTCCCTTCCCTTATTTTCCCTTTCACTATTATTTATATTCCCCAAATGAATGAGAACATATAATGTTTGTCCTTCTCCGACTGACTTACTTCACTCAGCTATGTGTCTGTTTTTGTGCCAGTACCACACTGTCTTGATGACCACAGCTTTGTAGTACAACCTGAAATCTGGCATTGTGATGCTCCCAGATATGGTTTTCTTTTTTAAAATTCCCCTGGCTATTCGAGTTCTTTTCCGATTCCACACAAATCTTAAAATAATTTGTTCGAAGTCTCTGAAGAGAGTCCATGGTATTTTGATAGGGGTTGCATTAAACGTGTATATTGCCCTGGGTAACATTCACATTGTCACAGTATTAATTCTGCCAATCCATGAGCATGGAATATTTTTCCATCTCTTTGTGTCTTCCTCAATTTCTTTCAGAAGTGTTCTATAGTTTGTAGGGTATAGATCCTTTACCTCTTTGGTTAGGTTTATTCCTAGGTATCTTATGCTTTTGGGTGCAATTGTAAATGGGATTGACTCCTTAATTTCTCTTTCTTCAGTCTCATCATTAGTGTATAGAAATGCCACTGATTTCTGGGCATTGATTTTGTATCCTGCCACACTGCTGAATTGCTGTATGAGTTCTAGCAATCTTGGGGTGGAGACTTTTGGGTTTTCTATGTACAGTATCATGTCATCTGCAAAGAGGGAGAGTTTGACTTCTTCTTTGCCCATTTAAATGCCTTTTATTTCTTTTTATCTCCTGATTTCTGAGGTTTGGACTTCTAGTACTATGTTGAATAGCAGTGGTGAGAGTGGACATCCCTGTCTTGTTCCTGATCTTAGGGGAAAGGCTCCCAGTGCTTCCCCATTGAGAATGATATTTGCTGTGGGCTTTTTGTAGATGGCTTTTAAGATGTTGAGGAATGTTCCCTCTATCCCTACACTCTGAAGAGTTTTGATCAGGAATGGATGCTGTATTTTGTCAAATGCTTTCTCTGCATCTATTGAGAGGACCATATGGTTCTTGTTTTTTCTCTTGCTGATATGATGAATCACATTGATTGTTTTATGAGTGTTGAACCAGCCTTGCATCCCAGGGATAAATCCTACTTGGTCATGGTGAATAATCTTCTTAATGTATTGTTGGCTAGTATCTTGTTGAGAATTTTTGCATCCATGTTCATGAGGGATATTGGTCTATAATTCTCCTTTTTGGTGGAGTCTTTGTCTGGTTTTGGAATTAAGGTGATGCTGGCCTCATAGAACGAGTTTGGAAGTACTCCATCTCTTTCTATCTTTCCAAATTCTTCTTGCCATTTTAAAGCTGAGCTTTTTAAAAAGCCTTTCGTGTATTAATTCTTTTTCTCTCTCTCCTTTGTACAAAACCAGCTCTGAGATTGGGAATAATGTTGACTCTTGCTAACCCAAGCCCAGTGAATTTAACTTCTCATAAAACCAAGTATTTTCTCATAAAACCAAATGAAGAGACTTTGCCTTTATATCTTAGAGTTCTATGTCCAGCCCTTTGGCAAGATTCCTTTGAAATAATCTGTAACATGGTGGAGACACTGTCTCTGGAAGGAACTGTCCGATTTGACCTTATATGTTGATTTTTCTAGAAACCTAGGCATTGAGAGTGCTGGAGATTGGTTGGTAGGACAGGGAGACTGTAGAAGTGCAAAATACCTGGGTTTACCTGAAGCCAGTGGAGCAGAGGAAGTTCCAACATTGAGAGTGCTGGAGATTGGTTGGTAGGACAGGGAGACTGTAGAAGTGCAAAATACCTGGGTTTACCTGAAGCCAGTGGAGCAGAGGAAGTTCCAAAGTCTTGGAAAAGCTTGGCTCAGAGGGGCTCAGCTCTCCATTGTTGTGGAATTAGTGAAGAATACATTCATGAGAGCCCACATGACGGATGCCTCCAGAACTCTCATTGGGACTTGTTCCTTTGTTTTATTAAGTCAACTGTCTTGGGGGATACTTACTTCACCTTTGTGTGTCCACAATACTTCTTCACACTAATTGTGCTGTAACTAACCCCCTTATGTGTCTCTTGCTCCTTTCCTAGACCAGGTGATCTTCCCTGGCAGGACTTGTCTTTCTCATCTGTGTGTCATTACAGCAGTGCCAGCCACGTGCAAAGGAGCCGGTATGCATGGGATGAATGCAATGCACTGATGGAGTTTAGATAAACCCAGAACATAGGCTCCCAAATTTTACAGAACTATCGGTGTCCTTTCCGCTTTATGTGTAACAGAAGCCATCTGCAGTGGAGATTCTCTCCCTCTCTTTCTTTTTATAAACACCTGTATAATTAACTTTCGATTAATTTTAGCATTTTATGATCAAATCAATTGGCTGAAAACCTTGCCACCTCTTACCATCTTATTTGCCACCCAATAACACTTAATAACCACGACTCTAGAGTCCCTTAGCAAGAATTAATATAGTACAGTGATTGAGAGGGTGGCCCCTGGAGCCTGGCTGCCTGGGTTCGAAAATCCATCCTTCCTTTCCTGACTAGCAGCAGGCCTTTGGACAAGCTACTCAGTTGCCTCTGCTGTAAAAATAGGCACAGCACAGCACCTACCTCACAGAGCTCTTACTTGAAATCAGCAAGGTAACGCGGGCAAAACATTAGAATCGTGCCTGGAACTTGGTTAGCTTCGAGTCAATAAGTGTCAGCCTTTAGTAGTGGTGACGCAAAAAACCTTAACAAAGTCTCTGCTTGCCTGCTTAAAATTTTCGTCTTGGCATGTGTTGAAAGCAAAGAAAAGCTGCAGGATGTAAAGTGCCATACAAGGTCAAACTTGTTTGGGAGAATGAGGTCAAGTTCACTGGTCGTGGTAAGTAGCAGAGGGTGCCCTAGGGCACAGGGATGCACAAGACTTGGCCTCGGTACAAACTGCTTTCAAAATGACTGGAAATCCATAGGATAGAGGGAACAAACTGACTTTGATTTAGTTCCTCTCGTACACCAGGTACTATTCTCTGTACTTCATCCTTGTTTTTCTATCAGGCACAACTAACAGTCCTGTGAGATAGCTACTATTACTACCTATACCATTACATGGTTCTACTATTTGATAGATGAATAAACTAAAGCTTAGAAAGGTTAACAAATTTACCAAATACCACATCTATGTAGCAGAGCTAGGATTTGAACCCATATCTCTTGAACTCCCTCTGCTAATCTTTATAAACATCTTCAGAAGAAGTGAAATGAATTAGTCATGCCCTGGGTGATATAGGACTGGATACTACAGGACTATGGAATCCCAAGGGGGAAAGAGCCAGTTTAGGAACGCTGTTTTGTTTATCATTGGATCTCTCATAGTTTACAGCATCGGTGTGTGATATTTGTGAAATGAGTAAGTTTATGAATGAATGAACAGAAGTGTGAATTCCGTGCTCCTGTGATGAGATTGTTTAGTTTGGCTGAGGATCCCAGGGCAATCTGGCTTACATCTTAAGCCATTGTATGTGCTTCCTGCTTTAGCTGTCATAGCAGGTGAGAGAGAAGGTTATTTAGTATAACGTTTGTCTCAAATTACTTGTAGGCCAGTAAAAAAGCAGACCACAGATGCAATCCGTGGGATTCTATGCTGTTTTAAACCCTTCTTCCCCCACCCCCAAGTGCCATCCTAGAACCTCTGTGTACTCAACCTTGCACGCCCCACTGTCCCCCCCACAGACACTTCTGATTTATGATGACATCAGCTCCATAGACTGCTACAGGTGATAACACGGACTAGGTTCCGAGTGTATCCTAACTCCCTTCCACCTCCTAAATACTTTCATAAAGTTCTACTCACTTCACAAATACTCAACGCTCATGCTGTATGCTTCGGGAAATGCAGGTTTTACTTAGATAAACTACTGAGCTGATGAATACAACAGAACCAAATGGAGTAATGGGTATGGCACAAGGGATATGCTGCAATAAGGATGGGATATGTGGGAGTCAGTGGGGAGGTGAGAGAGGGAGAGGGGGCACTTGGGAGGGGCTTTACACGGAAATTCACACTCTAGCAAAGCTGGGGAGGTGCCACTTGCATTCCTTTGCACCAGAACTTTTTGTCCCTGGCACACGGTGTCCACTTACTATCCACTTCACAGCCCGAGGATGGACCAGCTGCCCCCCGCAATCAGAGGAGAAATCAACCACCAGAATCCACTCATTCTCCTGCCCTATAATGTTGACCCTCTGGCTGGTATTGCTAAAAGCCACCTATTTTCTTTATAATACTATAGAATGGAGAGATTTTCCTGTGCCAGACTTTCTCGCTTGCTTCTCAGTTCATGTATTTACCCCTGGCTTTATTCAGCCACTCAACAAAATTTGATTGAAGGCCTCTATGGGCCAAGATCTTTTTTTTTTTTTTTAAAGATTTTATTTATTTATTCATGAGAGACACAGAGAGAGAGGCAGACGGAGAAGCAGGCTCCCTGCGGGGAGCCTGATGTGGGACTCGATCCTGGGACTCGATCCTGGGACTCGATCCTGGGACTCAATCCTGGGACTCCAGGATCATGCCCTGGGTTGAAGACAGATGCTTAACTGCTGAGCCACCCAGGGATCCCCTGGGACACGATCTGTTTTAGAGGCAAACACCTGCCTTGGGGGTGTCAGTGGGTGATTCCTATGTTCTGTTCTTGCAGCTCCTCCATCAGGCGCGTCGCTCCAGAACCTTCTGTTGCTTTTTCATTGTCATTTGGCAGATGTCTGCCTGCTTCTTCCCTCTAATTAAGTGCAGGGCGGAATTCAGGGCTTTGGGTATATGGGTGATTATAGTGAACGGACTCCTGGATGTGTCTATTATCTTGGTGAATTGTGCATATTTTTCCTCCTAAAGTTGGTTTACTCTTGAGCTAGATATTTAGAGCAAAACAATTCAGAAGGGGCTCAAGAGACAAAGTTGTTGGCTGAGTCCCCAAACCTGGGAGCAAATGCAGTTGGGCTTAGGGCCTCTGAATGTGGAGCTAGCCTGTTGTTGGCTGAGAGCCTGTCTGTCCTCCACTACTAAGCAGTACAGCTGGAAGGAGGATTCTCATAGTCGGATTCTCGGTCTAGTGTTTTCTCTGCCGACTCATTTGCCTGGGAGGGCTTAGCCCTTTCTGGACCTTTCTTATGTTTTGCTGCAGGAATCAAGTACAAGGTAGGTTTCTCAGGTAGTTATAGAAGGGGCTGTGACAGCAAAGAGGGTGGGAGGCAGGGAAACCTGGCAGGAGAGAGAACACTGAAGCAGCAGGGGAGTGAGTTTGAGGGATGCTTTGTTTCCTTCCATTTTGTTCTGGGCTGGCCTTAGGATGTCTGGTCCTGAGCGCTAGTGGATTTTGTATACTGGCAATGGCCAGGGGAAGGAGGGGGCATCTTGTATAGGTTCCTCACAGTCTGTGAGAAATAGGTGTGTGTGTGTGTGTGTGTGTGTGTGTGTGTGTGAAAGAGAGAGAGAGAGAGAGAGAGAGAGAAGGAGAGGGGATACAGGAGGGGTGTGTGATACTTATTCTGATTGCCTATTTAAGTGACATTTTCAAATGATTCAGATCATGGGGCATTGTCCTTAAAAATAAAAGTAGGTCCTAAAAATAATAATATTAATAAATAATAAAATCAGACCTAGAACTTGATGTGCATTGTTGAAAAAAAAATCCTTCTAAATGTTTCTCTGATTTGAGAAATTGGTTTTGGTCTCTGAATTCTGAAAGATATGATGGAATATTAAAGATGGTCTGGAATGGCACCTTCATTGGTGTGATTTTTTTTTGAATAATGTTGACACACAATGTTACACTAGTTTCAGGTATACAACCTAGTGATTTGACAACTCTATGCATCATGCTATGCTCATCACAAGCGTAGCTACCATCTGTCAGCACACAACACTATTACAGTACCATTGACTATTTCCTGTTCTGTACCTTTCATCCCCATGGCTTATTCATCCCATAACTGGAAGCCTATACCTCCCACACCCCTTCACCCATTTTGCCCATCCTCCTAGCCCCCTCCTGTCTGGCAATCATCATTTTCTTTTCTTTCTTTTTTTTTTCCCACCATTTTGTTTTCTGTATTTATCAGTGAGATTTTTTCATTCATTTCACAGATTGAGCATCTGGTAGGAGAAACCTGAAATGTATAGTCAGATGAATTATTCCAGTCAATGTAGAGCAAGGCCAAATGGGGTGAGTACAGAGTGAACTGTTTGGAAGCTGAGTTCACAGTCAGCACAACTACCAACCCATGGTGAGGTTTTTAGCAAAACAGGGTTCTTTCTATTCCAGAATTTCATGACACAGGTTAAAAGTTTTACATGCATCGTGTACAATCAAACCTCCCATCTGCGTGAATCATTGGGGAAAGAGGGTTTCTGATGGAATTATTCAGACAGACGTTCATCTTTCAAATCAATGTTGGAAAATGATGATTGGAACTCCAGGATCCCAGGCCAAGATTCAGAAATGTGATTCATTTGCCATGAGGACATTTTGAAACTGAACTTAATATTGTGCAGGTTTAGGTCTTCTGTTTTGGTCACTTTTTAGTTAAAATGTTCAGTAAGCAATGCTTATTTTAGTAATGGTAGAGCTAACGTCTGAATAGGGGCATCACTCGAAAATTAATGCATAAGGTTTTTCTGTTTCTAATATAAAGGAGAGTCATCTATTAGCATAAACTATGCTTTGAAGATAGGGACCAGCACATGGAAAAAATATTGTGAGTCTATTGCGGAATACGGTCTTTGTTATGGTGAAAGATGATTATCAAAATTCCAACATTGTGACTGAGTTGCTGTGATGGGCAAAAGGAGAGTGAAATCTTGGTTGAAATACATAATTGTTCTGGAAAATAGGATTGTAAAATAGGATTCCAATGAATTATTTTGCTAACTGTTCTTTATTACACAAAATAATGTATTATATATGGAAAACTAACCTCTCTTCCTGAGAAAAAAATGTTATTCGAGAAAACCTTGCTAATATAAAGGCTCCTGGAAATTCTACAGAAGATCCTCTTTTCTGTAGATTTGTTCACTTTCTCACTACTCCATAAACCTTCTTTTCTGATGTTTTAATTTGGTGTTCTAGATCTGACAGGGTGCTGCCTCCCTCAGATACTTAGAGAAAGTCTTTTCTTATAGGATTGCTTTATATTTTTTTTTAAAAAGATGTACTTAAGACTTCTCTTAGGGGATCCCTGGGTGGCGCAGTGGTTTGGCGCCTGCCTTTGGCCCAGGGCACGATCCTGGAGACCCGGGATCGAGTCCCACATCGGGCTCCCGGTGCATGGAGCCTGCTTCTCCCTCTGCCTGTGTGCCTCTGCCTCTCTCTCTCTCTCTCTCTCTCTGTGACTATCATAAATAAATGAATAAATTAGTTAAAAAAATAAAAAAAAAGACTTCTCTTATATACCTACTCCTATCATGATGGCCGTGGGATGTAAGTTGTTTCCACTTTTTCTGGAGAGTAAGTTGGCAAGTAGTCATGATGATTTTCAGAACCTTTATCTATTGCTGCTCATACTTTTAGCTCAGTAATTTCATACCTGGTATTTTGTTCTCAGGCAATAATCAGAGATTAAAGACTAAACTGGTGTACAGAGATGTTTATGTAAGAACATACATTAAAAAATTAGAAAAGAACGACATCCAGCAGTGGGACAATAATTATGTTGCAACATACCTACCCAGTGAAATTTTATGTAGTCATTAAAGTCATGTTTTTATAGCCCATTTAGTGCTCTGATGTTAAATGGAAAAGAGAAAGAATATATAAAGCACTGGAGGAGATATATTCCCAGTTTTCTTTTAATCAAATACCTCAAAACACTTTGAGATACGATTTACATACAGTAAGATTTTCCCTGTTCAGGTATATTTTGTGATTAGTTTTGACAAATGTGTAGTCATTTAATAATCACCACAAGATATAGACTCTACCACCACCAAAACTTTCCTTTTGCTCTTTGTGGTCAATACTCTTCCTCTACTCTCAGTTCTTGGCAAAGTATAGTTTCACATTTTCCAGAATGGCAGATAAATGGAATCCTGCAGTATGCTGTTGCTTGCATCTGGCTTCCTTCATCTCTGAGATACATCTGTGCTGTGTGCATCAGTATTTCACTTTTTTTTAAGTGGGGGTGGGGAGTGGGGGTTGGGGAGAAGCAGAGGGAGTGGGAGTCTTAAGAGAGACTCTTAAGCAGGCTCCATGCATGCCCAGCACAGAGCTTGGTCTCACCACCCGGAGATCATGACCTGAGCTGAAATCAAGAGTCAGATGCTTAACCACTGAGCTACCCAGGTGCCCCATTACATTGTAGAGACGTTTGTCCATTCCTTGGTCAATAGACATTTATTTGGATTGTTTCCAGTTTCTGGTGATTGTGAACCACAAGTAGAGGACATAATCTTTTTATTTCTTGTGGGTAGACACCATGGGAAGATTACTGAGTCATTTTGTGAGTGTAAGAAATTGCTAATCTCTTTTTGAGTGCCTGTGCCATTTTGTACTCCTACCAGCTGGGAGAGTTCCAGTTGCTTTGCATCCTCTACACTCATGGAATTGTCGGTTTTAAAATTTTAGCCATTCTAAGAGGTGTATAATGGAATCTAATTTTCCTAGTAATTAATGCCTTATATCTTCCCATGTGCTTATAGGCCATCCATATATTTTCTCTAGTGAAATGTCTATTTAAGTCTTCTAAAATTGTAGTTGTTCTTTAATAGAGTTTTGAGAGTTCTTTATATATGCTATATATAATTCCTTTGTCAGATATGTGGTTTGCAAATATTTTCCCCAGTTTATAGCTTATCTTTTCAATTTCCTAATAGTGTCTTTTTAATGAACAAAAGTTTTAATTTATCAAGTTAGCTATTTTTAATTTTATGGTTCATGCTTTCTTGTAATAAACTTCTTAGCTTGAATAGTTCTAGATTTATAAAAGAAATTGTGAAGATAACACAAAGAGTTCTCATACTCCCCAACACACTTTCCCTCTATTAATGTAAATATGGTTCATTTGTCATAACCAATGAATATGGTTTGTTTTTTGTATGTATCTTATCTAAGAAGTATTTGCTTGTCCCAAAGTCACAATGATTTTCTATAGAATATTTTTCTGTGAAAATTTATAGTTTTAGCTTTTAGGTTTTGGTCTATAATACATATTCAGTTACACTTTGCATATGATCTGAAGTAATGTTGAGATTGATTTTTTTTCTGTGTGGGCATTCAGTTTTTCCAGCACTGTTTGCTGAATAGGCCTTTTATTAATTAATATGTATAATATATAATGTATATATTGTATTTTATTTTATTATATATTATAAAAATATATAAATATAAATTTTTATGTATATATAATTTATATTTAAGAATTTATATATATTTATAAAATATATAAATGTTTTATTATGTATTAATATATATCAGCCTGGCTCTGTTTTTCTGTATGGGCATTCAATTTTTCCAATACTATTTGCTGACTAGACCTTTTATTAGTATATATATATTATATTTATGTTATATACATTATGTATCTTTATTATATATAATAAAATATGTATATATGTATATAAATATATAAAACAGTCTGGCTCTGTTGTGGTTCCTCTTTTTCCATATGGTTTAGCTTAGAAGCTGGGAATCCTATGCTCTCTACTTCCACATCTACCCTTATAATAAACTTCCATTACTTAAGAAAACTTGAGTGGATCTCTGTTTCTTGTAACCTAAAGGAAACTTACTAGCAAACATAACAGTCCAAAAAAATTATTTTTTTTTCAATTTTTAACTCCAGTGCATTTCTTTTATCATCCATTGGGAAGTTCTATTTCTTCTATTTTCTGGCTTTATGGGGGGAGGATGAATGACTAAAGAAAATCATGTGCTGGCCCCAAAGCTTCTCCTCCAGGGTTTGGCTTCTTACTATAACATTATATTTCTGATTGTTGTAAATACATTGTTGAGATCAAGGGATAACATTAATATGTTAACCAATTATTTATTTATTTATTTTAATTTTTTATTTTTTAAAGATTTTATTTATTTATTCATGAAAGATATAGAGTGAGGCAGAGACACAGGCAGGAGAAGCAGGCTCACCGCTGGGAGCCCAATATGGGATTCGATCCCAGGACCCTGAGATCATGACCTGAGCCAAAGGCGTATCCTCGACCACCGAGCCACTCAGGTGCCCCTAATTTTAAATAAATTTAAAATTTTGTTTTGCATATTATTCCAGATCAAAGATCAGAATTCTCAAAATAAGTAAATTCTGAAAGAGAATTACAAGTAGAAATTTTCTGAAAACAGGCCAAGACTGTGCTTGTGGAAGTGGTTATCAATGATGGTAAAAGGGTCACCAAAGCTTGGTTTTGCACATGTGATGGTGAAGGTCATGGACCTAGGCTTAAAGGTCATCTCCAAGACTGTCTTAGCTGTGTGGGCTTGAGCAGATTACAAAGCCTCCTATGGCCTCAACTAAGGGGGTGATTGGGAAGCTCCCTTCAGGTCACACTCAGGGTACAGAGAAAGAGGTCAGGGGCTGTAGGTCAGTTCATCTCTGCTCCTTCTATTCCCAGCTCTCAGGCCAGGGGCCTGAAGGCCTGTGTGTGTGTGTGTGTGTGTGTGTGTGTGTGTGTGTGCGTGCCTGAACCGCCTGCATTTTCAGTCTAATTGTTCACTTTGCCATGAAGGCTTCTCGTTTCACTGAGCCCTTGAGCCACCCCATCTGTTCAGTCATCTCTTTTTCCCTATGTGGGTTCCCTCCTCCTTTTTAAGACCCTTAATTAGTTTTGGGTGATAGAATGATCAGCACCACCTGAGCATCAGTTATTAGCAATAAGTGAGTTTCCTCTGAGTAGCTATGGTACACTAATTATTCCCACATAAGGGTGGTTTTCAGCAGCCCTGATTACCTGCTAAATTATACCAATGCATATTTTAAAACTTTCTGGTTGTTGTTTTGAAATCATTCGCCTCAGGTTCATCTAGTCAATCCAGAAACACTTGCAATAACATTGAGGTGAAATTCTTTTGTTTTACTTTTTTTTCACTTTTCAATTCCAGTGCTGCTTTTTTTTTTTTTTTTTTTTTTTTTTTTTTTTTTAGCATCCCTTGGGAAGTTCTATTTCTTCTTTGTTCTTCTGGCTCATGTTTCCCTAAATAGGCAATTCATTGTTTAATAGTTGCTATCTTTGGGAGATTGTTGCTCTTTTCCAGGCATTAATATTGTCATGCCAGGCCTGGGGTGTTAATTCTTTCACTGATTTTTGCTCCACGTCCGCATGACAAAGGCAATAGGATAGAGAATCTACTGAGTTGAAATAGCTAGAAATTCAATTCAACTAGGATTAGTTTAGCACATACTAGAGGCAGTCAGTATGTGTTTAGGGTAGGAGACACAGAAATGAACTGCAACTGAGCAAGATGGGCTGGGTATAAGAAAAAAAACCCCGACTATTTCCAGCACTACAATTAAGTTTTCTTTGCTTTTGTGGAACTGCAGGATAAGCGTGTAACATACTACAAACCCATATTATTTCTGATGCTTATTTTAATTTCACATTGGGTCTCAGTTCAGAGATGACATAAGGAGTAGTGTCCATGCTTAATCTAAAGGGGTACAGCTATTTATATCTGACTGATTTTTTTCTTTATAACCTTTTGTACAATAGTTAATTTCATAATTAATTAATTAGAAAAAGATTTAAAGATTACAATTGGGAAGAAATCTGGTGAGGAGTCATTGCTTTTGGGCAGGAGAGCTGAAAATGACAAGGATTAGTGGGGCAGGGGGTGGTCAGGAAGTGGAGAGATGAGGACAGCTTTGGGATTATTTTAAAAGTGCTTTTTGTTGTCTATAAAAACCATTTTTTGGTGTATAGTGCTGAGTTTTAATGAATGTATAGTCATGTAAACACCACTCCAGTCATACTATAGAACAGTTCCATCGCCTCCCAGAATTCCCCCATGTTGTAGTCAACCCATTCCCCACCCCTAAGCCCTGACGGCCACCCACCTCCATCTATAATATCATATAAATGGAACCTTATTGAGTTAACCTTCTAAGACTGTTTTTTTTTCATTCAACATAATGCCTTTACAAAACATTGATTTCTTTTTGTTTGTTTGTTAAAGATTTTATTTATTTATACATGAGAGACACAGAGAAAGGCAGAGACATAGGCAGAGGGAGGAGCAGGCTCCTCGTGGGGAGCCCAATGAGGGACTCCATCCTGGGACTCCAGGATCACGACCTGAGCCGAAGGCAGATACTCACCCACTGAGCCACCCAGGGGCCCCAATACATCAATTTCTTAGTATTTCATTATATGGATATACCAGGGTTCATGTAAGTATTCATTTCCTGAAGGACTTTTGTGTTATTCCATCTGGTAGTTGTGAGTAGAAGTGCTGTAAAACATTTGTGTACATGTTTTTGTATAAAAATAAGTTTTCAGCTCCTTAGAGTAAATACCTAGGAGTGGGATTAATGGGTCATATGATGTGTATGTTTAACTTTATAAGAAACTATCACACTATTCTCCAAGGCAGATATAGCACTTTGCATTCCCATCAGTGATGCATGAGAGTTGCATCCTTGTAAGTATTTGGTATTGTTTTTTTTAAAATAATTTCAATAGGTGTATAGCAGTATCTCATTGTGCTTTTAATTTGCATTTCCCTAAAGCCTAATGATGTTGATCTTTTCATGTACTTAAATATATGATATTCTAGATATGAGACCTTTGCTGGATCTATGATTATCAAATATTTCCTCACAGGCTATAGCTTGTCTTTTTGTTCTTTTAACAGTGTCTTTTATACAGCAAAGGTTTCAATATTGATGAGGTCCAATTTATTGATTTTTTCTTTTAAATAAATCCAATTTATAAAGCTTGTAACTTCAGACATAAATCTGTGCTCTTTATTGCCATGCATTTGCTATTAAATACTAGCATCAGAATATTTTCAGGTTGTTGCTCATGATTGCACCAGTTGTGCACTGCACAATTCTAGGAGGCCTGATTTACATGGACTACTGTGTGAATGGTAACCCCAAGAACTGTAAAGTGTACAGCTTGTACAACCATACATTATTTCTTTGGTTGTCTTCTCTACTGCACAGACTGCTATCTTTGCTGTGGTTCTATTTTACTTCTCTTCCCATTTATTTCCATTATGTGGAGTCTATATGGAAGCTGTATTTAAGAAGCTCCTGTCTATGAACCATCTAAAGCTAACTTGTTCCTACTGACTCTCAACTAGCTGATGGCCTGTCCTTGGGGTTTCAGCAAAATCATGCTTTCAGGCTTGTTTCCTTAGCTTTTTCTTTCTGTTAATTTGCATTTATGGAAATTGGAAACTCCCTACAGCCAGCCAGTTTTTATTGTCTAGACAGCCATGATTTTGAAACTCACATCGAAACAAATGACTAAAAACTTAAGACTTGGGGCCCCTGGATGGCTCAGTTGGTTAAGCATCTGCCTTCAGCTCAGGTCATGATCCCAAGATCCTGGATTAAGTCCTGAGCTGGGCACCCTGTTCAGTGAGGAGTCTGCTTCTCCCTCTGCCTCTGCTCCTGTGCTTGCTCTCTCTCTCTCTCACCTCTCTCTCTCCCTCTTAAATAAATAAATAAATAAATAAATAAATAAATAAATAAATAAATAAATAAAATTTAAAAAAATCTTAATATTTATAGCAATCATCCCTTATGCACTTCTGGGTTGGCAAAAAAATAATTAATAAAGCATCAGAATATAAAAAGCAGGATAAAAAGCAACAGAATATAAAGACAGAAATGCCATTTGCAGGGAATATTTTGGCTGTGAGTAATGTATTACTAACTCTGAGTACCTCTGAGTAAACTCTGAGGTGTCACATGAGTTCTCTCTGACAATATGAATATACCATTCAGTGTTATGAGATTTTTATATTCTGAATACTTGCTTCTGGTTAAAGATGGATTACAAACTGTTAATTGATCAACAGTGTTGCAGCAGAACCAGGAAAATGCAACAGAACAGAACTTTTGTTCTAAGTGTGTTGCAACATCATCACCTTCATCATTGATACCGGCTCTAAAACGCTGCACTGGGACACAGGGATTGGAAGGATAAGCAAGTGTCCCACTTTTGAGTTGTTTTTATTCAAAATCAGGTGGATTATGTTTTTATGTAGAGAAGGCACATAATAAGATTGTATCTTCAGAATGGGTATAAGTTAAATGGAGAAATTAGTGAAGAGTGCTGAAGGTTTGGGAAGATTGGGTGTATAATATCACAAGTAAGTAAAAACGATTATTTAAGAAAGGGTGCCTGAGTGGCTCAGTCATTTGAGCTTCTGCCTTGGGCTCAGGTCAAGATCCTGCTCAGTGGGGACACTGCTTCTCCCTTCCCTCTGACCCTCCCCCCCCCCCCCGCTTGTTTTCTGTCTCTCATAAATAAATAAAAATTAATAATAATAAAAAAGGAATCACTGCTTGGAGAATCCAAAGAAATGATTTGAGGGATGAGGGTAAGGATTATTTACTGAGGGACTATTGATCCCCCTTTGAGAAATGGTAGTATACCAAAAAGTGGAACCAACAGGTGTATTTTTCTTTAGGAAGTGAGTCCATGAAGGTATTACAGGGAAGGTAGTCTTTCCTGGTATCTTCCACATAGATGGCCTCTTTGTAATAACCTACAATAAAATTTCAGAAAGCATCCCATCTTTCACCATTAGAAATGATGAAAATTTTATGGAAGCTAGTTGTAGGCTTTTGTACCTTTTTAAAAGAATAGATGTGTCCTTTATCAAGTTGATTAAGTCTCCCTGTCTTCCTCATTTGCTCAGAGGATTTTTTAATTTTTTATCAATGGATTTAGGTTTTGCCAAATGCTTTATTTGTATGTGTTGTAAAGATCATATGATTTTTCTTCTTTAGCTTGTTGTGATGGATTACACTAATTGGTTTTTGAGTATTGAAGCAGTCTTGCATATTTGCATTAAATTCTCTTGGTTATGGGCGTATAATTCTTTTTATACATCGTTAGGTTTGATTTGCTAACATTTTATTGGGGATTTTGCATCTGTGTAAATGCAAGATCCTGGTCTCCAGTTTTCCTTTCTTATAATAGCTATATCTTGTTTTGTGAATGCTGCCTTCCTAGAAAGAGTTAGGAATAATCCCTCTGCTTTTATTTTCAGGAACAGATTGTAGAGGATTAACATCATTTTTTCTTTAAATGTTTGGTAGAATTCATCAGTGAAGCCATCTCAGCTTGATACTTTCTTTTTGGAAGGTTATTCATTCTTGATTATATGTATTTCATATATATATAGGCCTCTCTAGTTCACCTAATTTTCCTTATGTGAGGTTTAGTGATTTGTGTCTTTTAAAGAATTGAACTATTTCATCTAAGTTATGGAATTTTGGGGCATAAGGTAATTCATAATATATTTTAGTATCCTTTTGATGTTGTGGAATTGGTACTTGTTACCTGTCTCTGATATTAGCAATTTGTGCCTTCTTTTTTTGGATAGCCTGGCTAGGAGTTTATTAATATTATTGATCTTTTCAAAGGACCAGCTTTTTTTTTTTTTTAAGAACCAGCTTTTGATTTCTCTATTGATTTTCTTTTTTATTTTTATTTTTTAAGATTTTATGTATTTATTTGAGAGGGTGTGCTCAAGTTTGGGGAAGGTCAGAGGGAGAGGAAGAGGGAGAAGCAGACTCTGCTGAACAGGAAGCCCAACTCAAGGCCTCTGCTGTTTTTCTTTACTAATTTTCTGTCTTTTATATTATATCTGTTCTATTTTTTATCATTTCTTTTCTTCTGCTTGCTTCAGCCTTCATTTGTACCTCCTCCTCTGGTTTCCTAAGGTGGAAGTTAGGCTAGTAATTTAAGATCTTTCTTCTTTTCTAATATATGCATTCAATGCTGTAAGTTTCACTTTAAGCAATGCTTTCACTGCTTCCCACACATTTTGATAGCTTGTATTTTCATTTTCATTTAGTCCAGACTACTTTTTTTTTCCTTCCAAGATTTTATTTAAATTCAAGTAAGTTAGCATATGGTGCAGAATTAGTTTCAGGAGTAGAATTTAGTGATTCATCACTTATATATAACACCCAGTGCTCATCACAAGTGCCCTGCTTAATGCCCATCGCCCATTTAGCCCATCCCCTGCCCACTTCCCTCCAGCAACCCTCAGTCAAGGGTCTCTTATGATTTGTCTTTCCCTCTGTTTTTTACTTATTTTATTTTTCCTTCCCTTCCCCTATGTTCATCTGTATTGTTTCTTATTATTCCACATATGAGTGAAATCATATGGTATTTGTCTTTCTCTGACTGATTTATGTCACCTAGCATAATACCCTCCAGTTCCATTCATGTCATTACAAGTGGCAATATTTCATTCTTTTTGATGGCTGAGTAATATTCCAGTGTGTGTGTATGTGTATGTGTGTGTGTGCATATATATAATCTTTATCCATTCAGCAGACACCTGAGTTCTTTCCATATTTTGGCTATTGTGTACATTGCTGCTATAAAATTGGGGTGCAGGTACCCATTTGAATCAGTATTTTTGTATCATTTGAATAAATACCTAGTAGTGCAATTTCCGGGTAATAGGGTAGCTCTATTTTTAACTTTTTGAGGAAACTCCATGCTATTTTCCATAGTGTCTACACCAGTCTGCATTCCTACCAACAGTTTAAGAGTGTTGCCCTTTCTCTGCATCCTCAGCAACATCTGTTAATTTTAGTCATTCTAATATGAGGTCGTATTACATTGTGATTTTGATTTACATTTCCTTGATAATGAGTGATGTTGAGCATTTTTTCATGTGTTTGCTTGCCATTTGTATGTCCTTTTTTGGAGGAATGTCTGGTCATATCTTCTGCTCATGTCTTAACATTGAATTAGTACTTTTTTTTTTGAGTGTTGAATTTGTAAGTTCTTTATAGATTCTAGATACTGGTCCTTTATCCAATATGTCATTTACAAACGTCTTCTCCCATTCTGCAGGTTGCCTTTTAGCTTCGTTGATTGTTTCCTTCACTGTGCAGAAGCTTTTTATATTGGTGAAGTCCCAATAGTTCATTTTTGCTTTTGTTTCCCTTGCCTCCAGAGGCATTTGTCTAATAAGAAGTTGCTACAGCCAAGGCCAAGTCCAAACTACATTTAAATGCCTTCTTTGACCTATGTGTTACTTAGGACTATGTTGTTTAATTTCAAATGTTTGGGGATTTTTCCAGCTATCTTTCAGTTATTGATTTCTAGTTTAATCCCAGTGTGGCCTGAGAGCATACTTTGTACGGTTTCTATTCTTCTGAATTTGTTAAGGCATGTTTTATGGCTCATAATGTGTTCTGTCTTGGTGAATGTTCTGTGTGAACTAGAGAAACGTGTTTATTCAACTATTGTTGAATGAAATATGCTATACATATCAGTTGGATCTAGTTAATTGATGCTGTTGTTTAGTTCAGCTGTATCCTTAACTATATCCTTCTGGATCTGTCAATCACTGACAGAAGGGTGTTGAAATCTCCAACTATGATAATGGTTTTTTCTCTTTCTCCTTGAAGTTTTATGAGTTTTTCCATCAAGTATTTTGATGTTTTATTGTTGGATATAGACAAGTTAGGGATAGGAGAACTGACCCCTTTGTCATTATATAATAACCCTCTTTATCTCTCTGAATTTCTTTGTTCTGAAGTCTGCTTTGTCTGAAATTTATATAATTACTACAGCTTTGGTTTGTTTACTGTTAGCATGGTATATCTTCATCCTTTTATTTTTAATCTATCTGTATCTTTATAGTTAAAGTGAGTTTCTTATAGACAATATATTGTTGAACCTTGATTTTGTATCTCTTCTGACAATCTCTGATTTTTTTGTAAAGATTTTATTTATTTGTTCATGAGAGACACACAGAGAGATAGGCAGAGACACAGGCAGAGAGGGAAGCAGGCTACATGCACCGAGCCTGTTGTGGGACTTGATCCCGGGACTCCAGGATCACGCCATGGGCCAAAGGCAGATGCTCAACTGCTGAGCCACCCAAGGTATCCCCAATCTCTGATTTTTAATTGGTATATTTAGACCATTCACATTTGATGTAGTTATTGATAGCATTGGATTTATATCTATCATGTTTGTAACTTTTTTAGATTTACTGCATTTATACTTTGTTTCTTTTTAATCTCCCCCCTTTTTTTGCCTTCTTCGATTTTAATTGAGCAGTTTATATTATTCCATCTCCTTCTTTCTCTTAGCATATTGATTATACTTTTATTTTATTTTATTTTTAAAAATATTTTGTTTATTCATTTAAGAGAGAGTGAGAGAGAGAGAGAGAGAGAGAGAGAGAGAGAAAACACAAGCAGGGGGTTCGGGAGAGGGAGAAGCAGGCTTCCACTGAGCAGGGCCCCAGGATCATGACCTGAGCTGAAGGCAGATGCTTAACCACTGAGCCACCTAGGCATCCTGATTATACTTCTATTTTAAAAAGTTGTAATGGTTTCCCTTTTGTTTGCATTACACATTTGCAACTAATCAAAGTCCACTTTCAAATAACACTATACCACTTCACAGGTAGTGCAGGTGTCTTATAACAGAGCATTTCCAGTTCTTTCCTCCCATCCCTTCTAATACTGATGTCATCTGCCTCACTTATCCACATGCTATAATTACCCAATATATTGCTGCTGTTATTACTTTAAACAAATGGTTATCTATTAGATTGATTAGGAATGAGAAAAATAAAAGACTTTATTTTACCTTCTTTTATTCCTTCTCTAATATTCTTTCTTGTAATGTACATTTGTATTTTTGATCTATATCACATTGCTTTTCTTTAAAGATCTTTAACATTCCTTGCAAGGTAGTTCTACTAGTGATAAAGTCCTTCCATTTTTGTTTGAGAAAGTCTATTTTTCCTTCAATTTTGAAAGATAATGTTGCTGGATATAGAATTCTCAATTGTCCTTTCACCACCTTAAATATTTCCTTACACTGTCTTCTTGCCTACATGGTTTCTGAAGAGATATCCTATGTTATTCTTACCTTCTTTCTTTCTTTCTTTCTTTCTTTCTTTCTTTCTTTCTTTCTTTCTTTCTTTCTTTCTTTCTTTCTTTCTTTCTTTCTTTCTTTCTTTCTTTCTTCTTTCTTTCTTTCTTCAATTTCCTTTCTCTGTTTACATTATCCATCTATTCTTGGATATTGTCTGCTTTTTCTTTTTCCTGTAGAGTCCTTGACATATTAATCATAGTTAGGCCCTCATCTTTAAATTCCAAAATCTGTGCCATCTTTAAATCAGGTTCTGATGCTTGTTTTTGTCTTTTCATACTGTTTTTTTTTTTTTTTTCTGGTCTTTAATGTGTCTTGTAATTTTTTGTTGAAAGCCAGACATGGCATACCTGATAATAGGAATTAAGATAATCAGGTTTTTAGATTGAAGTTTTCTGTTAATCTGGCTAGGAACCTGATTATGTTTAATGTTTTCTGTAGTTACAGGTTCTAGAGGCTTCAGTTTCTTTGTTTCCCTACTGCCAGCTACCCTTCCTGCCTTGTTGTTTTTGTTTTGTTTTTTTTCTAAGACTCTATTCATGGACAGAGTTTTATCTTGTGTTTCTCTCAGTTGTAATCTACTTTTATTATGTTACAACCCAGTTGATGTGGTGGTAAGACAGAGATCGGGAAAACTTTATAATCTCATATTAAATCTCAATTTTGTCTAGGGGTCTGAGTCTAGGTTATGACTTTCTAAAGCATTTCTTAGCCTTTTATTCTCCTGTTATAGGACATAGGAAGGCTAGAGGGGACTGGAGTTGTCTAATTGCCTTCTCCCCAGGCCGTCTAAGCCTCTGCTAGTTTCCTCTGAGGGCTGTCATTTGTTACGGAGAAAATCTGAGTATAGTTAAAAATATTTACTTTTTTCCTCTTGTGCCAAAAGGATAGGTAAAAGAATTTTTTTTCTACAGTCTTTACCTTGAGAGCATGGTGGGTTTCTAGAGATAAAACCCATGAAAGTGTGGAGGTTCCCTAAGACTGAGCGCCCAGGGTTTTAAAGTCTGAAATTAGTCCACACTCAGCCTTTAGGAATGCATCAATTATGGCTTAAACCTTCCTAGCATTACTAGCTCCAGTGGGTTCTGCTCCCAGTAAGTTGATCTGATCCTTGGTTCTCTGTATTCTCCTGTCTCTCTAGTGTTAGGGTGGCACTTTGCCATGTGACCTCAATTTTCTGATGGGTCTAAGAAGTCATTGATTTTCAATTTGTTCAGTTTTTATCTTGTTGTGTGGACAGGAGGGATGACTTCCAAATTGTTTGCTTGTTGAGACTGGGAACCTTCTGGGACTGTCATGGTATGTGTATTTTGGGACATGAATAGGTTAAAAAGGAAACTTCCTTCTTGTGGATCCCAGGTAATGTAATGCACTATGGCTTCCAACTCTGTGCTATCACTTAAAAAAAAAGTAAACAATTAGCAAACAGAAATAAAGAATCAATTCAGCAAAAGTAAGACAAAATAGACAAAATGGTAAAAAACAAGTTTCAGTTTTAAAACACATTTCTTTGAAATATTCAAGTAAACAGTAGTATACAGGTGCCCTGTGCAAAGGAACAGACGATAGTGACTACTCTTTCAAGGGCATCTTATATTGAGCTGGATGAACTTTGGAAATGATCCTAAGAACCTACAGAGGAGTCAACAAACTATAACCCGCCAGCCACATCTGGCATACCATCTGTTTTTATATGGTCCACAGACTGAGAATGACTTATATATTTATAAATGATTGGAAAATTAAAAAAAGAAGAATACTTCATGACACATGGAAGTTACATGAAATTCAAATTTCACTGTCCACAAGTAATGTTTTATTGGAACCTAGCCATGCTCATTTGTTTACATATTGTTAATATGCTTTCAAGCTATAGTGACAGAATTGAGTGGTTGCCCTGTGAGACTGTATGTGGCACTCTCATCACTTTGGACTAATCCTTGGCACCCTGCAAAGTGCAGTGATACAGTTCTAACTCCACAGCATTTAAAATATCATCTGATGACATCCTTCCCTTTTTCCCTTCCTCCCTCCCATCTACCCTTCTTTTTCTTTTGTTTCTTCTTTCCTTTCCTCCTTTACTTCCTTCTTTTTCTTCCCCTCACGTATTCATTTACATTTATAGTAAATATCCAGTAAGTCAAAACAAGAAAGGAAAAGTGGACTTTGAATCATTCTTTGAAGACACAATGGAGTGTGGATGATTATGTTATAGAATCAGGTGGCAAAGCATTCTGCATGTTGTACAATGATATAGTTATGCTGAAAGAATGCAACGGATGTCAACCAGACTAATTATCACAATATCTCTAGCTCACAGGAAGGCAATGGCTAGAAAAACCTAAAATAATTTCTTATCACAGTATAATTTCTTCACAAAAATAAAACAATGAGGGCAACCCCGGTGGCCCAGCAGTTTAGTGCCACCTTCAGCCCAGGGCGTGATCCTGGAGACCCTTGATCGAGTCCCATGTCAAGCTCCCTGCATGGAACCTGCTTCTCCCTCTGCCTTTATCTGCCTATATCTGTGCCGCCCCCCACTTGCTCTCTCTGTCTTAAATAAATAAATAAATAAATAAATAAATAAATAAATAAATAAAATCTTTTAAAAAATAAAAAAATAAAATAAAACAATGATGGGTGACTGCATGGCTCAGTCAGTTGAGTGTCTGCCTTTGGCTCAGGTCATGATCCCAGGGTCCTGGACTGGCCCTGCATGGAGGTCCCTACTTGGTGGGGAGCCTGCTTCTCCCTTTCCCTCTGCCTGCCATTGCCCCTGCTTGTGCTCTTTTTCTTTATCTGTCAGATAAATAAATAAAACCTTTAAAAATAAATAAATAAATAAAACAATGAGAATGAGCCTGCCACCAAAAAATGTTTCTGAGTGGCCCACTTATTAGCCAAGCAAGGAAAGCTGTTTTCCAATGGTGAGTTAACTAAATTATGATTGATTAAAGCAGCCAAAGAAATGTGTCCAGAGAAAATAAACTTGTTGAGACTTTTAGTTTTTCAGTGAAATGTAATGAATGTAAAGCATTTAAATCCTGTGGTTACTTATTGTGTTATACATTAGCAGGTACTTTGCAGAAAATATTTGAATCTATCATGTGTAGCTCCATCCAGTAGCTCCATTGGTGAACTCATTTGCTCTCATGGATGTTACTATAGTTGGGTCCATGAATTTTTGCCAGAAAAAGAAACGGAATATCCTGACTTGTGCCACACAACAGTTCAATGGCAGTGGTAAAGTTTTATTGCGATTTTCTGAGCTCAGGGCCATGATTGAAATTTTTTGAAATGAGATGGACTGCCTTCAGCCACTACTATTGAACACTGAGTGGCTCTGAAAATTAGTTTTTGCTGCATTCTTGATGTTTCATAATGAATTAAAACTAAAATCTCAAAGCCAAACAACACTCATATGAAAAACTTGCACTGCTGTAAGTCATTTTGACAATTAATATCGTTTGAGTCTCAAGTTGCCTTACACACTTACAGTGGTGTCAAAAGATAAAACAAGAAGTGAGATCTCCATTTCCATGCAAATTTTCAGTGAATATGTTTTCTGAGATCAAACTTTGGTTCCAGCAGCAGTTTTTGGACCAATTTGCAAATGCAAATTTCCATATTTCAAAATCCATTTAACTGGGCAATTGAGGAGTTTCCATCTTACCTTCAATTGGAAGTGATTAATCTGCAAAGTAATGGGATGCTAAAAGACAAATATCAATAGAAAAGTTTAATAGAACTCTATAAATGCCTTTCAAGCAATGAATATGCTCAATTCAAGTTGTATGCTCATGAATTGATATCAGTATTTGGCAGGACTTTTCTGTGTGAGAAGACATTTTCAAAGATGCAATATTCATTTTTGAATTGAAATACTCAGTGAGGTAAAAATCTCATTAGAGATCAGTATTAACGGACGAACATTAGCAATGATGATGTGCCAATTACATTTGAGCCCCAATTAAATGAAATGTTATCACCTCAGAAAGAATTTTTTTCTTCTCATTATGGAACTATACAAAAATTGCATAATAGGCTTATTACCAAAAAAGTATCAAATTATTATTATGTTTTACATTCTGTCAGTAAAAAAATGTGTGGGAATTTGCTTTTTTCTCTTTAAGTGTCTGTAGCACATTCTTGACTTTGCTTCTTGGTCTACAAAGCCTAAAATATTTACTATCCATCCCTTTATAGAAACTGTTTGCGGACCTCTGACCTAGACATTCTCAACTTCCTGTGTGCTAGAAGATGGTCTGAGTACTCAAATGAATAAGCCCCATGCACAGAGCCAATAATCTACAAATATCCTTGTACATTATAAATGGAACAAAGAAAGTGTTTAAGGGTTGGTCAGTGCCATGAAGATCACTGCCATGTCAGTCAGACTGTCTCCCAGTAAACCTGGCACATGAACAAAATAGGGTGCTTCTTTTTTCAACACATCTGTATTAGTTTCTTAGAGCCGCTAAAACAAAGTACCACAAATTGGAGGCTTGAAACAACAGAACTTTATTCTTGCCTAGTTCTGGAGACCAAAAGTCTGAAATCAAGCTGTTGGGAGGGCCATGATTCCTTTGAATCTTCTGGAAAAGAATCTCATTTTGGCTCCTTCTAGTTTTTGGTGGTTGCCAGTAATCCTCAGCATTCCTTGGCTTGTAGCTTCATCACTCTTTCTACCTTCACTGTCATGTGGAGTCTTCCCTGTGTCTCTGTCTACATCTTCTCTTTTAATAATTATATGAGTCATGTAAGATTTAGGGCTCACTTCTATCCAGTATGATTTCATCTTATCTTAACTAAGTACATCTGCAAAGACCCTATTCCAAAAAAGGGCACATTCTGAGGTTGTAAGTGGACATGAATTTGACAGGAATGGGGGGTGGATACGATTCAACATATTGCATTATAGCAGTACAAGGAGGAAGTGATCCAAATGGTTCTTGGTTAGAAATCATCAGGACATGTAGTAGACAGAGTAATGCTCCTCCTCCCTAAGGTATTCACATCCTAATCTCTGAAATATGTGAATATATTGTTTTATATGTCAAAAAAAGACTTTGCTGATGTAATTAAGCTGAGAATGTTAATAGGTAGAGATTATGCTTGATTATCTGGATGTGCATGATGAAGTCACAGGGGCCTTTGTAAGAGAGAAACAAGAGAGTCAAAGGCAGAAGAAGATGGGATGGCAGAAGGAGAAATGGGAATGATGAGCTTTGAAGAAGGAAGAAGGGACAACGAATGAGCCAAGGAATGCTGGCAACCTCCAGAAACCGGAAGTGAAAAGGAAATAGATTCTCTGTGGAGCTTCCAGAAAGAATGCAGCCCTATCCCTACCTTAATTTTAGCCTCATCAGAGTCATTTTGGACTTTTTACCACCCCCCTCCAAGAATTATAAGGGAATAACTGTGTATGGTTTTAATTTGCTGTTTGTGGTAATTTGTCACAGCAGCCATAGAAAGAAAGGAAAAGAGCTCGTAAAGCTTGTTCCTATAGCTATGAGGATGAGTCCTGGTCATGACTGAAGGGAAGGCAACAGTAGAGAAATGGAGCTAAGATTTGGGGGCAATGAGGGAAACAGTGGAGAAATGGAGGAAAGGATAAATATGAGAAAGACCATGCAAGAATGGGTGATGGTGCACCTGGGGTGAGTGAGAAATCAGACAGCATTCTGCTTCTGCTCTGTTACTGGCATGAATTTTTAAGATGATTGTAGAGGACAGATGAATTTTGGTTTGGGCCTGAAGTTTTAAATAAAAGTTATTTGAGTTTGTAGGAAAAAAGGTGGTGTTTTCTTAAATTAATGACACAACTCAGGATTTACATACAATTTTTCAGATTCAGAACATTCCTGAGTGATCTTCATAATCATCGTTCCTTCCAGATGGCCTCCTACACAGATGCCCTTGTTTATAATACAGAACACAACAGTGCTGAAAGGACCTTTCAAAGTTTTGAATCTAGGGGTGTTAAAGGCTTCACTTTGGCTTGGGAGCTAAGAAATATTTGTAGCCAAACAAACGTTTCAGAGGTGAGATGTTCCCTGAAAAAGATGATTTGCCCACTAGCATAGAAAGTGTGAGGTCAGGAAAAAGAAGTTGAGTGTTACCACTCACTATGGATCTTGGATGAAAATCACTAGGCTAAAAATAAACTCTGCTAGCCAGCTCATTCTGTCATGACCCCACACTTCTTAGGAAACAGTAACGCTGAAACTATTTTTCAAACGGAGAGCAAATTAAGAAAACATCATGCCAAACAGGGGATAAAAGGTCAGATGATCAGAAAAGGACTTCAGAACTGTTTTAAAATGATAAAACTAATCCTGTATTTAAAAAATAAATTCTGATAGCCACTGTTATTTTGAACTCCTGGTTTTATTTATTTATTTTAAAATGGAACGCTATTTTATAGGGCAAGGGAGGGTCTAGCATTGTGTTCCTAGAGATTTAAAAAATGCAATAAAAAAGTATTAAGATGTCTGTCTTTCTGGGATGGGTATAGGAAGTTACTGCCCACTCATAGGTGAATAGATAAGATTAGAATTTTTTTTTTTAAACTTGGCTACCAGTGGATTTGGAATCCTTTCCTCCAGTCAGAGAGCTTTAAACAATACTGATGCTCAGGCCCCAAATCCTGATATTCTGCTATAACTGGCTGAGAAACAGGACCAGATGGGGTCTGGAGTTCCTTGAGAATGTAAAAATTCCTTGATTGACAGAAATTTTATAATTATGGTTCCTTAATTTTAATAAAGTGATGATAGTTATGATCACCTAGTTTTAATAAAAATCTGATCTAATTTCATAATTATGGCCAGAAGTCTTATCATTATGATCACTTTAAGAGGCTGAATTCTTTAGCAGGTTTCATTTAGCAAACAATTTATCACATACTGAATATGCTGTATTCTTAAGAAACCTCAGTTCTGTAGGGTAGTGAAGCATATTAAAAAAGGCACACATTCTCAAGCCATGTGACATGCACATAGAATTATGTTTAAGCGAAAGAGGTAATAGTGAGGGAGAAGAGGTTAAATTTATTCAGGGTGGGATAGAGGTGTGATGGAGAGATGAGAGAAGTTTCTGGTCTTAGCTGTGTTTGGAAAGCTAGAGCTTGTCAGGTTGGCAAGTCAGAAGGGCAGTTAGACTCAGGGAAGGCATGTAAAAAATCATAGACCTGAAACAGCATGTTCAGAAGATGATTATTAATACTGCTGGAGGATGACATTTGGAAGATATATTAGGAATGGGGAATTGGCAGAAGGTAGGAGATGAGGCTAGAGAGTCAGGCTGGTCCCAAGAATGGGGCTAGGTGAGGGGATCCTTTCAACCTTTCAGGCATCAGGGAGCACATCCTGGAGCCAGCTGACAACAGCTGGGAGGTTCTCAGAACTGGGACATGCGCAGACTTGTGTTTTTGCAGGATCCCTCTGGCAGCCCTGGGGGAGATGAGTCTAGGAGAAATTATATCAGAGGCAGAGAGATGAGTAAGGAGACTGTTGCTAAACTCAACCAGAAGACTTGAACTAGATGCATGAGTAGAGAGGAAGGATAGATCTAAAACATATCATGGAGACAGAATGAATGAGACCTGGCCAAGGAGTGATAGATACCAAGGAGACAGGGAGTCAAATTGAGTTCCAGGTTTTTTATTTTCCAGACAGATGGCTTATGATACCCATCAGGCCCTAAACATTAAAGGACAATTTATTTTATAGACTTAGTCATATAGGAGCAGATATTTTCAGGCTTTGCTCAGCAGCATGGAATGTGAACTGTGTCATCCTAGCCTCATGCAGTAATGTGGGGATAAGGTGATAGAGTGTGTGCAGGTGTTCAGGGTAAAAGTGGGAAGGAAATCATGGCTTTTGTTTTGCTTTGTTTTCTTTGTGGCAAAATACAGACAACATAAAATTTACAATGAAAATTAACAATTTTAAGTTGACATACATACAGTTAACATACATGACATACATAACATACATGTCTTAACACACAGTTCAGTGGTATTAAGTACATTTACACTATTGCGCACCTGTCATCACCATCCATCCTTAGAACACTTTTCCTCTTATAAAACAGACTTTGTACCCATTAATTTATGTTTCCTCATTTTGCACCCTCCCCATGTCCCAGCAAGTACCATTCTACTTTCTATCTCTGTGAATTTGACCGTTCTATGTACCTCAAATCCTAGAACCACACAATAATTGTCTTTCTGTGACTAGCATATTTCACTTAGCAAAATGCCTTCAAGGTGCATCCACGTTATAATACACGTCAGAATTTCCTTCCTTCTTTTGGCTTAATAACATTCCATGGTATGCATGTATCACATTTTGTTTATCCATTCATATCTTTCAGTGGACACTTGGGTTGTTTCCACCTTTGACCATTGTGAATAATGTTGTTATAAGCATAGGTGTACAGATCTCTCTTCAAAACCCTGCTTTCAATTCTTTGGGATATAGACCCAAGAGTAGAATTGTTGGATAGTATGGTAATTCTATACTTAATTTTTTGAAAGAGTGCTATGCTGTTTTCCACAGTAGCTGAACCATTTTACATCTCACCAATAGTGCACAAGGGTTCCAATTTCTCTACATCCTCACCAATAGCTGTTACTTTGTTTTTGGGGGGTTGCTTTTTTGTTTGTTTGTGAGGTGAGAGCTCCTTGTGGCCTTTTGCTCCAGTTTTCATTAGCTAAAAGCAGCTACAACTTCAACTCTCAAATCATCTCTTTTAGTTGAGGGTTCCATAGAGTTTTCTAATGTGGCTTGTACCATTGTTCTTGCCCTTGCTTTTTCCTGGTCATTGTTGTGGTGTTTCTTCTAGACCTGGATGTCATTCTGTTGCTGAAATCATGTTCAAAGTGGCCACCCCTTGCCATCTCTCACGATACCTCCACATTGGTGGGTGGCTCCTTTTTGGTCTGCTCCAAAAGCCATCAAGCCCCAATCACATAACTGCCTTCCTCTCACTGCCCATCAGTCCCCAATAGCACTGTATACTCGTAATCTCTTTTCCACTGGTGCTGAATCAATCATTTGATGCATTTCAGCCTACTGCTGCCCCCCTTTCTAAGTACCTGACACAAGGATAAGGGCCAGAAAATAAGGTAGAAGGTACAAGACTGGGCTGCATTCCAGCACTGTCCTCCTTTGCAGGCTAAGCCTGTTCTCCACCCCTCCTTCCTCATTTCCTGGTACAAGTACCTTCCCAAGCCTCAATCTAGTCCTAGAGGTGAAGAAGCAGCCCCAGGTCTCCACACACTTGAAGTATTCACCCTGCAGGATGGCTACCAGTACCATGGGATGCAGTCACTGTCCTCTTGAGGCTTATAGGGCTTTCCTGCAAATAAAACCCTGATGGGCCTACTCAGGCATCCTGAATTCAACCAAGGGTATAGTAGGCATAGACCTTTTCACTGGCCTCTTGCTTCAATGTCATAGAGCTTTCAGATAAGATCCCTATAATTGACATATTCTTCTAATATAGAAATTATTCCTGTTCAAATATTGTATAAATCCTGGTAAAACAGGTTCTTGCAGTAGTCCAAAGTAGCATTTTCTGTATGACATTTCCCATTCATTTCTATACTCAGACCTGAGGTTTAGGGCCTGTATAGGTTTCCTGGGGCTGCTGCCAAAAATTAACACACACTGGGGGGCTGAAAACAATAGACATTTATTCTCTTAAAATTCTCGAGGCCAAGAGTCCAAAATAAAGGGTCAGCTGTGACAGTTCTTTCTGGAGGCTCTGGAAAGTATCCACTCCATACCTCTCCTCTAGGTTCTGGTGGCTGCCAGCAACTTTTGGTGTTCCTTGGCTTCTGGCCTAACTTCAATGTCTTCCTCTGTCTTCACAGTTCTTCTTACCCATGTCTGTATGTTAAATCCCCCTTTTATTTTTCTCATAAGGACACCAGTTATTGGATTTGGGGCCCACCCTAGATCTAGGATGATCTCATCTCAAGATCCTTAATTATGTCTACAAAATCCTATTTCCAAATATGGTCACAGTTATAGGTATAGGAGTTAGGACTTGGATATATCTTTTGGAGGCCACTCTACCCATGACAGGGCCCAATATCATGTCTACATCAGTTGTTCCACCAAGGTGGTGACCTAGAAAAAATCATCTGATAATTGGCTACTTGGAATAAATGGGAGATAGCTTCCTTCTGACTTTAAGGTTAGAAAGATCATATTTGGTGTTCTGAAGAGTGTTTATTATTAATGAGGATTTAGAGTCTCTCTCCCTCCACCATTTTGCCAATTCTGGCTATGGCCACATGCTTCTTCTGCTCCAAAGCCAGCAGGAAACAGTAGCTGGGATGCCGAAACTATTTAAAGTGGTATGATTAGTTCCCATGTCTCCTGACCCACAGGCTTTGCTATTTGATGAACTTAAAACATTGCTTGTGAATATCAAATAACAAGAAGAATGACTAATTAAACTATCCCAAACTGATGACTTGGAACCTTTTAAGCAAAAAAGACTCAGAGATGAGATTTATTACCATTTTCAAGCACTCCCTGAGCAGAATTAAAAACTCCCTCCTGGAAAACACAAAACAAAACAAACAAAAAAAACTCCCTCCTGGAAAAGACTGTGAAATAAGACTCTCCTTAGCCAAGAGAGAAAATCTAGTGTACAGAGACCAAACATAAATACCAAGCAAGGAAACAAAGTCTCCTGGGAGAAATAATGTTGATGATGAGATGTGGTAGTCAGAGGGAGAGAGAGAGAGAGAGAGAGAGAGAGAGAGAGAGAGAGAACATGCACATGCAAGCATAGTGATGCCAGCCTGTTCCCAAGAATACCCTCTTTGCTTACTACAAGGGAGCTGAGGACAGTATGAAGATGGAGCTCTTCTAATGATGGCCTCAGCTGCTGTTTCTTTTCCCCATTGCTTGTACCCACTCTATGTTAGACAGTGGCAAGACTAAGAAAGAATAATACTGACTGAATCTGATTGAAGTTTCTTTAGCCTCAATGGTGACACATACATGAAGTCCACGTAGGATGCCTTCAGAATTGTTGGGCACCTTGGGGGTGGCTTTTGCAAGAATTAAACCTGTGGCATTGAACTAAAGAGAGAAGAGAACTAGCTTCCCAGGACTAATGCTTATGTGTAGGACTTTGCAAAAGGGAGTGATCCCAGAAAGGGAGGTGGGACACCCTAATATATAAAGAGATGCAATACTCCCTACATTCACTGTACTATAGCAGCTGCAGTAAGATATAGCTCACCTTTTTAAATCAAGTGGTGAGATGCTCCTTTTCTTCATAGGACAGAAGCAGCTACATGAGTATTTAACTTCCCAGAAAAGTGGTTAAAAAATTAGTGACAAATTGTTAAACATTTTTTTTCTATTTTACCTCTGTGCATTTGCCCAGAGGAAGAGACACAATATTACACTATTGGCTACTGCCTGCTGTCCTCTGGGAAATGGTTTCTCAACATAGAAAAGATAGGCAATTAGAATACTCAGGAATAATGGAATTCATCCATCCATCCTTTCTTCCCTCATCTCTCCTTCCATCCATTCATCCTCCTATCAACATATGGAGTACCTATAAGGCATTCAGGATGCAAAGAGATGCAAAGATAAATACGATATAAGGCTGAAAATATATCATCTTTTAACCACAGAATCTTGTGATTCTGTAGTTTTCCCCATTAGATGATAAATCCACCAATCTTCCTTTAGCCATGCTCAACAGTTGACTACCAGAGAAAGAGGTGTCTGAAATCAAGAAGTCTATGTTCAAATCCCAGCCCTGTTACAAATTGTGAGATTATGGGTTAATTAATTAAATTATCTAGGCCACAATTTCCTCATTTTCAAGTGAGAAATAATTCCACCTTCAGAGAGTTATATGGAAAAGATGAAATATATAAAATTCCTGCATATAGTAGTTCTCTTTCTCTTAATTCTTATACGAAGATCTTTCTCTCTAACAGGAATGTGGCAGTTCTCTGTAAAATAGTCTGTGGTGTTTAAAAGTTTGGTTTAAGACTCATAAAGAAAGGAATTTAATTGTATTCCCCAAGTCAGGATTACCTGGCAGGTCTCCTGGTTTTTTGCAGACTAGCTCCTTTCCAGGATTCTAGAATATCCTAGTCTGAAGAAGTTTCAAAACTCTCAGTCCATCTACTTCATGCCAGGTCAACTTGGGTTTCTTTCTATTCCAGTGCTGCATCTCCTTGACTATTTATGGTTTTAGTGCATGCCAGTGCATTTAGGATTTCCAAAGGAGCCATTATTGCTCTTACTCATGCTTAAATGTTTGCTCACCCAGCCCATAGACTCACTGGCACATACCAGGGAGCCACATGCATTTTCCAAGTATATGGGTCAAAGGCTATTTTTTATCATTTGGGTCAGATACATACTATTTATAAACTTATCTTAATTTGATTTTTTAAGTACTAAAGTTTCTCCAGGCAAAACTTTGAGATAAAAGAAATGTTTATTTGTGGATTCTAATTTTTATTATTCAAAGTGCATTTGTGCTTCTGGTGAAAAATAAGATGAGATTGCTAAATGTCCTTTCAACCAAAAGGGGAAATATATACAGAAGTGGAAATTCCACACTGCTTTTCTAATTTCACAGACATTACATTGGGCAAAATGTGGGTTTTTAAAAAGACCTTGCTCCATCAATTCCTTCTGCCAACTAGCTCTGAGGTTATGGGTAAATAATCTCTCAGAGTTTACTTTTCTAATTTGTAAATGGGGGCTATAATGCCTAAATTCAGGATAGCTGTGAGATGATAGAGCATGCCTGTAAAAGGTGTAGCAGGAAGCCTGACACGTTACACTCAATAAACACTGTATTATTATTTTGATATCCTGATATTTCCCACTACTTCCATATGTACTATATCTCAAGGGTAAGGCCTATTTGTAGGTCAAAATGTCATTCATGTGAGGCCTAAGCTGTCACAAATACAAAATTTTTCTTCTGAGCTTGAGGGATATGACCCTTCCCTTCTTTATATTATGAATACTTACAAGTAATCAAATGAATCACTAAATCTGTTGGTAGAGATTATCAAAGCCTTGAATCTATATTGCATTATAGCACATGGAGAGGTAGTTGAAATTCCCCCATTTCATGCATTGTGAATATATGTGTTGAACATATGAGGTGTCAGGTGCTTCTAGGCTCAGGTACACAGTGATGGATCAAACATACATGGTTCATATTTTCATGATGCTTCAAACTTTAGCACAAGAATTGCATGTGTAATTATAGATTGTGGCAAGTGCCATGAAATAAAAGACTAAAGGCTATGAAAGGGAATGATACAGGGGACAAAATTTAGATGGGAGTATTGGTCAAAGCAGGCTTTATTTAAGCTTTGACCTATGCCAGGAGCTAGTTGGGAAAAGAATGGATGCAAAATGCAGTCTAAGTGGAGCCTGGGAGAAGTGAATCTGGTTGGAGAAACCAGGAGAAGAGAAGATCCCAATCATCTAATGAAAAAGAGCATGAGGAAAGATGGCAGAGGGTTGACAAGGCAGGACCACCAAGGTTCTGTGGTCACGTTACAGGTTCTATATGTTATTTTGTGTACAGTGAGGATGATAGGAATGTTTTCAGCAGGGGGAATGAACTGCTTAGATTCAGGATTTTTGAATGACATTTCAGATTCAGTGAGAAGAAGGAATTGGGACTTGGGTGGGAAGGATGAGGGTGGCATGAAGGTTAAGAAAGAAAGCAGGGAGAGTAGGTAGAAGGTGGTGAGAGACCACCTGGCTTGGCATAGGGTGGAGGCAGAGCTGAGAGCACCTGCTGCTGGATGGATCATAGAAAAGAGGTTGATGAAGGAAGGGCAGATTTCCTGCTTGAGCCGCTAAAAACAATGCCCCATTAACAGAACATCACAAGAGTGGTCTTAAGTTGATCATGAGTTTCAATTGCTGCAATTTTGGGTATTAATTGATATTCTTAGGGAATTTTGCTTGATTTTCTTTCTTGATTGTTTTGTTTCTACCAAATTGCTTAGTTAGCATCTTGATTGTCTAGTTGATGGTCTCCCATTCTTTGCTGTCAATAAGATCTTACACAAGAGTTTGGAACTGGTGGGTTATGTACTATTACATCATCTTATGCTCTGCCTTAGTCATTGCCACAAATCTTTAATAACCACTATGTTAGAAGAATCTCAAACTTTAACTTCAGGATTGTTCTCATTGGTCTCTGATCATCTGCCCCTTTCTTTTCCCACACCTTTGCCCTTATCTGCAATGGCCTCATCCTTCCTGCCTGCTGATTTGAAGTTTGACTATCCTTTTAGACTCAGTTTGTGCTACTGCCTCTGAGAAGCCTTTACTGGTCAACTCAGCTCAGTGGGCTTCCTTTGACACATCGAACTTGGTCTTGCAATTTTAATTTTCTTTGTATGAATGTGGGTCTTTTCTGTCCCCAAACATTGTAAGTTTCTTGAAGGCAAGGATGAGGTCTCTATATGCCTCTAGAAACTTTCATAAGTCCTCACATATGGTCAAAATTTAAAAATGTTTCTTGGGCAAGTAGTTGAGTTCATGTTAAGTCAGGTGGGAGGGAAGCCTGGTGAACCAGTGTTCTGGGTCAGGTGGGACCTTAAGACAAGTGGTTGGTCAAATGGTTGAGTTTATGTTAAGTCAAGTGGGAGGGAAGCCTGGTGAAGCGGTATTCTGGGACAGGTGGGATCTTAAGACAACTTTTGCCCTACAAATTAAAGACAACTATCTGACTACACATAAATAATATTGTTTTTGCACATATCACAAAATAAATATATCATGGCTTCTGTTTTCTGCTATCTATCAATACATACTAGAGATCGAACTTGAATAAGACATATTTTTAGGGCCTTGTGATATTTCAATGCTATCTCTTGCTGTACTTTCTAGAGCCACGTTATTCATTTTTGGTTTTCATTCTCTGAAATATATTCATCAAGACAGCTTCTGGGCATAGATCCAAAAAAACAGTTTCAAGAAACCAGGGAATTAAATAGCACCAACCAAATTTTCAGTCGTAACAATAACTATTAAGCAGATCTCATTTAATTCTGGGCTGTGATCTGGACCAAGGAAAATTAACTCTTGCCTTTTCACGTCTCAATATTTATGGGGCTGGGACACCAAACTACTGTTTGTCTAGATTTTTGATATACCCTAATCCCCCCACCCTGAAGTGTGCCAAATCATGGCACTCGTATCTTTAAAACATGTCTAAAGTTCTTTTCTTTGAGAATTTGGGGAATGTTCAAAATAATTTGGAAGCCATTTACAGCATTGTAAAGCCAGTACATGTAGTCTTTTTGTTTAGACACTCAAAAAAAGGAAAGACAATGTCAATACGGACACAGCCTAATTTTTACATTGCATTTTATTGTTCTCTTTCCAGAAACCATTCAGAATTCCTTGAACTGGATTCCTCTCTTCCTTTTGTCTGGGGATTTCAACATCTAGCTCAGTGGCTCTTAGCCAAAGGTCAAATTAGAATGATCTGTGGGCCAGGGACCAAGGTGATTCCACTATGCAGCCAGGGTTTAAGACTAAGGCAGCTTACTAAACATTAACATGCTGTAGCAGATATGCTTCTATCTAAGCACAGTAGAATGGGAATGTTCACAGCAGCCTTCATTATAATAGCTCCAGTCTGGAAACAACCCAAATGGCCATCAACAGTAGAATGGAATGCTAAATTATAGAATACTCATACAAGAGAATATAATATAGCAGTAGAAAAAAAAAATATAGCAGTAGAAATAGCTGAATTACAGCTACACAAAACAGCATAGATAAGCCTCGTGATGTGGGATGAATGAAGCCAGACATAAATAAATGCATATTGTTTCATTCTATTTTTATAAAATTCAAACATGGACAAATTTAACCTACGTTGTTAAAAGGCAGGATACTGATTTGGGTTTGAGGAGGGAGATGGGGCAGTAATTGAGAGTGATCATAGGAAAGGAATTCATGGTGTTGGTAATGTCCTCTCTTTAGAGCTTTGTGGAAATTAGAGGCCTAAGGTCATACAATATAAAATTGAGCTTTTGCTTTATCATTTCAGTATGTTCTAAAATCTGTATGCTGAAATAATTAACGAAACTCACGTGTAATATAAAATAATACGATCTTTTGGAAGAAGCTGTTTGATCAAATAATAATAATAATGGAAGTTTACAGTGACATTTATCATTATGGGTCTTACTTTTCTACTGGTTCTTGGTTTTTGAAAAATATAATGTAGTCTTGGAGACAGACCTCCTTAGGACAATGTTTTGGAAGTTGATTATATTAATCACAATAAATAAGGTCCAAGATGAATCTGTTCATTTAATTCTGTTCTAAAGCATATAGCATCTGTTATAAAGCTAATTATATGATTTTCAAATAAATGTAATGTCTTATAGATTCACATTGTAATATGGACCTTTGCAGGGTTAACACTATTTTAAACCACCCTTGATATCTTGAAGTTGCCTAATAAATTTATGGGTTGAAACATCTGGACCAAATAATTTAATTCACTTCTAAATGTTATTTTCTGATTTTGACAATAATATAGGTTTATTCTAGACAAATTAGGAAATAATAAAAAGAAAAATGCTCAGAATTCAACCACCTGGAGGCAAGCACTTCTAACACAGGCATAATCCTCCAGGAAGATGTATATGTACATGCATTTAAACAAAATTGGCTATATAACTTTGAGTCCCATTTTTTTCATCTAGTGATATAAGCATCTTGCTAAGTCATAAATGTTCTGCGGAACTATGAATTTTAAAGGTCACGTAGCATTCCATAACTTATTTAAACTCTATTGTCAGACATTTAGAGTTTTCTATTTTCTTGCTTTTATTAGAAGGTAAGAATAGAATGAGCCTTGCAATGGTGCAGAAAACAGGCTAAGGAATATTAGTTATGTCTCAATTTAAAAAAGAAAAAGAATTATGGCAGATAACGTGAGGGGGAGGAGCTGGTATGACCAAATTCTGCTATGCTTTGTCTATTGCCCACAGTCTTTACATCTTTTTTTCCCTCTTCCTCTTCTTTTTTCTTCCCTCCCTCTTCCCCACCTCTTTCCCACCTCCTCCTCCTCCTCCTCTTCCTCCTTCTCTTCTCTGGCCACAATGACCTCCTTGCTGCTCATCAGTATATGTTTACTCTCCTGCCTTTGGGACTTTGTGACTCCTTCCACCGGGATCATTTTCCTGTCACCATGTGGCTCCTTTACTTCCTTGAAGTTTTTATTGAAATGTCCACCTTTTTAGGAAGACCTTCCCTGGTCACCCAAACTAGCATTTCACCCATATAACCCCAATTCTTATATAATCTCCAAGATTTATTTATTTTTTTCCCTGCTAGCATTCCTTATAATCTACCATAGTTTCTATTTCTATTATCTTTCCTAGTCGGTCTCCTCCACTGGATGGCTAAGCACAAAGAGTACAGGGATCTTTGCTCCTTTTGTTTGCTGCTGAATTCTCAGTGTCTGGACTATGCTGTCTCACTCTAAATGCTCAAAAAAATATTTGTTGAATGAATCAACATCGCTGTTGTCATAATCCTCACCAACCGCCCATCTTCATCAGGAATCCTTTCTGAATATTCATGCTGTGTAGAAATTTATAATCCGATCAGAGCAATTGGATACATAATTTAACACACTCCATTATTCGACATGACCCACTCAGAGTACATCCTCAGAGACAGATCAAACCATGAAATTGAATAAATGGTCTTTGTTTATGTCACTGAACATAATAGCCAGACAATAAGAAGCTGGAAAAACTGTTCTGAGTACATAATTAACCAGATTAAAATGATTCAAAGTGAATTTATGAAGGAAAAGGAAATTCAGGGTTAAGGAACTTCTTAATCTTCCCAGTTCTTGCAAACTGTGAAGAGTAATTTTTTAAGATGATGGAGTTTATCCTCCTTATTTAGAAGAACAAGACAGCCTGACCTAGTCTGTCCATAGCAATTCTGCCAAACAGCAATACTGGATCAACTCAAAAATACATTTTCCTTGTTCTTCCTTCTGTTCCAAAGCCCATAGGCACTGTTGAAGAAAACCAAGTAACCAGCTCCATTGCAAATATGCAATACCCAGCCTCAGGCAGGCCCACAGCTCTGCTTAGCAATCCTGGAATGGAGTTTTCAATTTTTTTGGTCTCAGAACCTCTTTCATACTAAATTACTGAGGCTCCAAAGAGCTTTTGTTTATGTGCATCATACATATTGAGTGTTTATTATATTAGAAATTAAAACCAAGAAATTTCAAAAACATTTAAAAACAGCAATAAAGTCAATATATGTTAACACAAAGGACATATTTTTATGAAAGATAATATTTTCCAAAAACAATCAATGAGATGAGCATTGTTTTATATTTTTGCTAATCTCCTTAATGATTGGTTTAATAGAAGATAGCTGGGTTCTCATATCTGTTTCCCCTTTCAATCTTTTGCGATGTAGCCTTCTGTGTAGCCTCTAGAAGACTCCACTGTCCACTCAAGAGAGAGTCAAAGTGAAAATGTAAATAATGTCTTGTTATTATTATTATGTGATTTACCCTCCACTCTGTTTCAGTTTGTCATGTGCACTCAGTCTTCCCAAAGGTTCATGATGGTTTTTGCTTGTTACCAATAACATCACGATCACTGTCAAATCCAATGGGAAGTTTCATTAGCTGGAGGGACTGGGGAAGGTTTCATGCGCATTGAGGTAGATGTTGAAGACTGACTCTGAATATTCCAAGTCAAGGTAGAAGAAAGGGCAGAGATGGGTGAGGGTGGAGGGTAAACAGTTCCTGTGACAGGAGGTGAGAGAAAGTGAGGCTGGAAAGGCCCAATAAGGAGTATGGACTCCTCCTGAGGGCATAAGAAGCCATGGAAAGCGATAGGCATGTTAGTTTGGGAAGGAGGCATATTAAGCAACACTTTTTTTTTTTTTTTTTTTGGACAAGAGGAAAGGGAACAAAAGATACAGTTATTGCTGTTGGAGGTAGTGATGTGTAGGAGAGTGGAGGGTGCTTATTCATCTAATCAGTACATGTTTATTGAGCTCCTACTAAGTACCAGAAAATGGATAGTTTCTACTTACTCTGCATTATCAGATGAATGCCATTTGGGAAGAGGAGTGTCGTTATTGCTTAGAAGGGAAGGCAAAGTTTGGAGCAACTTCTGCAGTTGGCATTGTTAAGGACCTCACAAATACTGACAAAGAACCACCAGTATTTAGTCAGTGGATAGACTAATCTGTGGTTAGGAAATTGTAGGAGCCAGTGGAGAAGAAGACCAAAAATGTAGGTGAACTATGGAGTGTTCATGAGAGCATGGTTAACATGATTGGCCCTGGATTTCAGGCTTTAAAAAAAAATTTATTGAGGTAAAATTCATATAACATAAAATTAACCATTAACCATTCTAAAGTGTCTGATTCAGTGGCATTTGGTGCATTCATAGTGTTGTGCAACCATCACCTCTGTCTAGTTCCAAGATATTTTATCTCCTAAGAGGTAATCCTGTTCCCATTAAGCAGTCACTGGCCAGTCACCCCTCCTCCCAGACCTAGGCAACCATTAATCTATTCTCTCTCTCTCTCTGGATTTTTGTTCCAGATAGTTCATATCAATAAAGTCATGCAATATGTGACTTGCTTCTTTCATTCAGCAAAATGATTTCAAAGTTCTTCCATGTTGTAACACATATTAGTACTTTATTTCCTTTTGCTGTCAAATAATGTTCCATTTTATGGATATATTACCTTTTGTTTATCCACTTACCAGCAATGCATTTTTGCATTTTTTTTCGACTTTTTGGCTATTATGAATAATGTTGCTGTGAACATTTGTGTACAAGTTTTTGTGTGGATATGTTTTCATTTTTGGAGGTATATACATAGGAGTGGAATTGCTGGGTCATAGAGTAGCTCTATGCTAAAATATTTGAAGGCCCACCAAACTGTTTTCTAGAGTGACTGTACCATTTACATTTCCCCGAGCAGTATGTGAGAGTTCTAAATTCTCCACCTCTTTGCTAACATTTGTTATTATTTGTCTTATTTTATTATACTCTTCCTTGTGGGTATGAAGTTGAGGTTTGCATTTCCCTAATGACCAATGCTACTAAGCAGCTTATCACAGGCTATTTACTACCTATACCTTTTCTTTGGTGAAGGATAAGTTCAGTTCTTGCTCATTTTCCATTTAGATTGTCTGTTATTTTAGCATTTAGAGAATTCTTAATATATTCTGGATGCATGTACCTTTGGTCAGATATGTGATCTATGAATATATTCTCCCAGTTTGTAGCTTGTCTTCTCACTCTCTTAATAGTGCCTTTTGCAGAGCAGAGGCTTTTAATTTTGTTGAAGCCCAAATTACTGTTTTTTTTTTTAAATGAATGGATCATGATTTTTCATGTCTTAAGAACTGTTTGCCTGTCTTTTCTTCCTGATGATTTCCACCTTTTTCTTATAAAAGCTTTATAATTGTACACTTTATATTTATATTTATGATACATTTGAGTTAATTTATTAAAACATTTTATTATTTATTTTAGAGAGAAAGACAGTGCATGAGTGGGGGGAGGGGCACAGGAAGAGGGAGAGAGGCATAGCAGACTCTCTGCTGAGCAGGGAGTCCTATGCGAGGCTCAATCTCACTCATGACCCTGAGATCAAACCTGAGGAAACCAAGAGTCAGAGGCCCAGCCAACCCAGCCACCCAGGAGCCCTAATTTGAGTTAATTTTTGTATAAGTTATGAATTTAGGTTGAGGCTTATTATTATTATATTATTATTATTATTCCTATTTTGCCTACAAATATTTAATGGTTCCAGTAACATTTATTGAAACACTATCTTTTTTCTATTAGATTGGCTATGCATCTTTGTCAGAAATTGGGTGACTGTGCTTGTGTATAGCTCAATTTCTGGATTCTCTGCTATGTTTCCTGGATCTATGTGTCCTTCTTTCTTCAATAAAACACTCCTTTGATTACTGTAGATTTATAGCAAGTCTTAAAATTGGGTTATGTGAGTTCTTCAACTGTTCTTTTTCCAAAGTTGTTTTGGCTATCTAGTTCCTTTGTCTTTTCAGATACATTTTAGAATCAGCTTGTTGATATCTACAAAAAATTCGAGAATTTTGATCGGGATTATGTTAAATCTATAGATCAATTTGAGAAGAATCGGCATCTTAACAATACTGACACTTCCATGGATGGTCATGACATATCTCTCTCTTTATTTATATCTTCCTTGATTTCTCTGGTTAGCCTTCTATAGATTTCAGCATACAGATCCTGTACATGTTTTGTTAGATTTAAATCTAAGTATTTCATTTTTTGGTGTGATTTTTAAATGATGCCTTAAAAAACTTCATATTCTAATTGGTCATTTCTATTATACAAAAATAAAATGGATTTTTATATAGTGACCTTATACTTTTTTGTGTAGCTCATTAGGATTCTCTCATGTTGTTGATATGTCATTCAAGAGTTGAGATAGTTTTACTTTTGTTTCCAATCTGTAAGCCTTTTCTATGTTCACTGTGTCCATACCATGCTCAGGGTAGGTAGTACTCAGGGGAGGTACTGGTATTTGTGTCAGTTCATACATAGACTTGGGGATTACCTTCTTTGGTTCTCTCCTTTCTTGGATTTCTCCCATACTTTCCACATCCAGTCCAAGATGGCAATGTCGGAAGACCTTGAATTTACCTCCTCCAAGGTGAAAGAGGACTTCAATTGCCCCCATTTTGACCTTAAACTTTCTAATTGATTAAGTTCTTTTTTCCAGTTTATATCTTAAAACAGGTAAAATACCCTGAGGGTAAGGCATCCTCTATGGGAACTGAAACTACCTCCTCAAGCAATAAGGATTGCCAAGAGCCAGTAAGACTCTGTTGCTCTGGACTCCAAGACAATGATTGACCTAATCTTTACTGCTCACTTATACTTTGTCCCACATTTTCCTTATATAAACCTGGAAGTGTTTTTGGCAGTCTAGAGACAGTCTTTGAGATGTTAGTTCACTGCCTTCCCGGTGTTAGCCTCACTGAATAAATTCCTTTCTTGTTTTACTATTACGTGTTTTTATGCCTTTGAAATTTTTTAGTGGTGAGTAGCCAAACATGATCTTTTTAGGTTCCCTGGAGCTAGGTGCTCTTGCACCTTAGCTCCCTGGCTACAATTTTTGGTGAGTCAGCCAGGAGCCATACTTTCAATTAATCCAGCCCCCTTAGAATTACACCTATTTATAGAACAATTCCTCTTAAGAAGAACTGAGGGCCAACTGAACAGCTTCTGCACAAGATAGAGAGAATGCCAAAAGACAAAAGCATGGAGACAAGGAGGATAACAAAGGGAACCCCCCAACCCTGTGAATGGCAGTGGAACAGATTCTTCTGCCCTTGGGCACAGAGAAAAAAGCCACAGTTTAAAAGAGCAACTGGCCTATAAAAGACAGTACTAGAACTCCACCAACAGTAGAAGAGCCATGAGAACACTCTCTCAGTCATAGGGACTTGAGAATGACAGGTTTATATTCTCCAACCACCTTAAAAGCATAGAATAGGGTCCAGTTGACATAGCTGGCTTACTGCCCCAGCAAGCCCCAGGTGCACAAACACACACCAGCCTCAGTGGCACTGAGATAGGGAAAAAGAAAAGCTGTTTTTTCTTTAAAAAGCTCCAGTTTAAAAGAGCAACGAAAGGGGTCCCTGGGTGGCTCAGTCGGTTAAGTGTCTGCCTTCAGCACAGATCATGATCCCAGGGTCCTGTGGGGAGCCTGCTTCTGCCTCTCCCTCTGCCTGCCACTCCATCTACTTGTGCGCTCTCTCTCTCTCTCTCTCTCTGTCAAATAAAGTATTAAAACAAAACAAAACAAAAACAAGAGAAAATCAACAGTGGATGCAGACTAGTGAATGCAGAAGAACATATCAGTGATTTGGAAGACAGATTAATGGAAAACACCTAAGATTAATAGCAAAAAGAAAATAACTTTTTAAAAATGAGAATAGGTTAAGTAGAAAACTTATCTGAAAAAATAATAGCGTAATATATTCAAATGCAGATAGGACAAACCTACCACCAAGAATATTTTACCTGGCAAGATTATCATTCAGATTTGAAGAAGAAATAGTTTCACAGACAAAATATAAAAGAGTTTATTAGCCATACAAGAAATGTTAGAGATTTCTTTAAGTGGAAAATAAATAACCATAAGTAGACATAAAAGAATTATAAGTTAAAAGATATAAAATATGACAGCATTTACATGAAACATGGAAGAGAGAGTAAAAATATATTAAAAAAATTTTAGAATGTGTTTGAACTTAAATGACCATCAAATTAATATAGGTTGTTATAAAAATATAGGTTGTTATATACCTGGGATGTTATCTGTGAATCTTATGGCAACAACAAACTCAAAACCTATAATTGATATACAAAAATAAAGAGAAAGAAAGCCAAACATAGCACAACCAAAACTCATCTATCACAAAGAAAGAGAGCAAGAGAAGAAAGAAATAGAGACCTATAAAAACAACCAGAAAACAAAGAACAAAATGGCTATAAGTACATGCCTATCAATAATTACTTTAAATATAGGAATCCCTGGGTGGCTCAGTGGTTTAGCACCGCCTTCAGCCCAGGGCGTGATCCTGGAGACCTGGGATCAAGTCCCAGATCAGGGTCCCTGCGTGGAACCTGCTTCTCCCTCTGCCTATGTCTCTGCCTTTCTCTCTCTGTGTGTGTCTCTCATGAATAAATAAATAAAATTTTAAAAATAATTACTTTAAATATAAATGGCCAAAGTGCTCTGATTAAAAGACAGGATAGTAGGATGAATAAAAAATCAAGGCTCATCTATATACTGCCTACAAGAGACTCACCTCAGACCTAAAGACATATATAGAGTGAAAGTGAAGGGATGGAAAAACATTTGCCTTGCAAATGAAAGCAAAAAACAAAAACAGATCAATACAATCCCTATCAAAATACCAAAGGTATTTTTTTACAGAACTAGAAAAAATACTAGAAATTTGTATGGAACCACAAAAGACCCTGAAGAGCCAAAACAATCTTGAGAGAGAAAAACATATCTGGAGGTATCAAAATCCCAGATTTCAGGATATACTATAGAGCTGTAGTAATCCAAACAGTATAGTACCAGCACAAAAATAGACACAGAGATCAATGAAACAGAATATATAGCTCAGAAATAAACCTATGGTTATATGGTCAATTCATCTTATAGAAGTAGGCAAGAATATGCCATGGGAAAAAACCAGTCTCTTCAATAAATGATTCTGGGAAAACTGGATAGCTACATGTAAAGGAATGAAACTAGACCACTTTATAACACCACAAAAATAAATTCAAAATTGATTAAAGACTTAAATGTGAGACCTGAAGCCATAAAAATTCTAGAAGAGTACACAGGCATCAACCATAGCACCATTTTTCTAGATATGTCTCCTAAGGCAAGGGAAGCAAAAGCAAAAGTAAACTCTTAAGGTTATAGCAAAATAAAAAGCTTTTGCACAGCAAAGGAAATGATTAACAAAACAAAAAGGCAACTTAATAAATGGGAGAAAATATTTGCTAATAATATATCCAATAAGGAGTTAATATCCAAAATGTAAAAGGAACGAATACAACTCGCCATCACCAAAAAAAAAATCCAATTAAAAAATGGGTTAGAGGACCTGAATTAACAATTTTTCCAAAGAAGACATACAGATGGCAACTAGACACATGAAAAGATGCTCAGCATTACTAATCATCAGGGAAATGCAGATCAAAACCACAATGATATATCACCTTATACCTGTCAGAATGGCTAAAACCAAAAATACAACATATAATGAGTGTTGGCAAAGATGTGGAGAAAAAGAACTCTTGTATACTGTTGGTGGAAATGTAAATTGGAGGAGCCACTGTGGAAAACAATGTGAAATTTTCTCAAAAATTTAAAAATAGAGATGCCATATAATCTAATAATTTCACTACTGGGTGTATACCCAAAGAAAACAAAAATATTAATTCAAAAAGATATGAACCTCTATGTGTATTGCAGCAAGATTTTTTAAAGATTTTATTTATTTATTCATGAGAGACACACAGAGAGAGAGAGGCAGAGACACAGAGGGAGAAGCAGGCTCCTTGCAGGGAACCCGATGTGGGACTCGATCCCGCGTTCCAGGATCATGCCCTGGGCCCAAGGCAGGCACCAAACCGCTGAGCCACCCAGGGATCTCTGTATTGCAGCAAAATTTACAATAGTGAAGATATGGAAGCAACCTAAGCATCCATCAATAGATGAATGGATAAGGAAGATGTGGTACAAATGTACAACGGAATATTATACAACCAGAAAAGGATCAGATTGTGCCATTTCTGACAATATGGATGGACCTACAGGGTATTATGCTATGTGAAATAAGTCAGATTGAGAAAGACAAATACCATACAATTTCACTCATATGTGGGATTTTAAAAAAATGGATAAAAAAAAGCAAATAAAAAGCAGGTTCAAACCTGTAAACAGAAAATGACCTGGTGGTTGCCAGAGGGGAGGGAGAATGGAGGAGTGGGCAAAACAGGTGAAGGGAACTGGGAGATAACAGGCTTCTGGTTATGGAATGAAGAAGTCAAGGAAATAAAAGACACAGCATTGGGAACATAGACAGTGATATTGTAGTAGTGTTACATGGTGACAGATGGTAGCAACATTTGTGGTGGGCATAGTGTAATGTAGAAACTTGTTGAATCACTATCTTGTACACTTGAGACAAGCGTAACATTGTGTGTTAGCTACATTCAAATAGAAAAACTTAAAAACAAAAAGCAAAAAACTCTGAAAGGATCCTATTCTTTGTCCTTCACCTAGAAGGCTAGGATTTCTTTTGGTGTTTTACTTATCCTTCTATTGCACGTTTCTTCTAGACTCAGTTTCCCCAGGGGAAGAGTGGCAAGAAAATAGCAAAAAAATAAAAATAAAAATAGTGAGGATCCACTCCCCCACCTCCATGCTGCAGGACTGCTTTTCTTGGTACATTTGGTCAAAATATGAATTTTCTCCTGGGGTTTTGATACCTATTTCATTAGGATATAGCTCTGCAACTGAGTTTCGTAGGGCATATTCTTAGGGTAAGGTAAAGGGAAGAAAAAAGAGAAAAAAAACCCCAGGTTTCTTGCACATTCTCTGACTAATAGGAGTCTCTGGCCAGGAAGTCAGGTTTTCTCTCCATTTTGCTACCTATACCTGCTTCAGAGTTTCACATTAGAGTCACCCTCAGGTCAATCACAGGAGACAAAACAGGGAAAACACAAACTTTTCACATAAGGGTCTGTATTAGTTAGAGTTGTCCAGAGAATTAGGGCCAATAGAGATTATATGTATTTGACTTAATATGAGGAATTGACTCACAATTATGGAGCCTGCTGTCTGTATACTGGAAACCCAGAAAAGCCAGCAGTGTAGTTCAGTCTAAGTCTAAAGGCCCGAGAACAGGTGCAAATGGTGAAAATCCAAGGTAGGAGAAGACTGATGTTCCAGATTTTGCAATGAGGAAGGAGCAAAGAGGAAAATTTCTGTCCTGTGTTCTATTCAGTAGATTGGATCCTGCCAACCCACACTGGAGACAGCAGTCTGCTTTACTGAGTCCACTGAATCAAATCCTAATCTCATCCAGAAACACTCTACAGACACACCCAGAAATAATGTTTAGTTTGGGCACCCCATGGCCCACTCAAGTAAACCCATAGTAATAACCATCACAAAGCCATCCTTCAAGTTTTGTTTCCCTTCCTCTGTTCACCTGCTGTTAATTTATAAGTTTCTAAAGTAGTTGCTCTTTATATTCTGATGAGTGTATTGTTGTAGTCAGTGGGAGAAATAGGGGGCTGAAATGGAAGGAAGTCTAGGAACCATGAGACTTGAGTGTTAGATGCGACATCAGTGATATTAAAATTATCTAGATGATGACAGAAATCTGGGCAGAGAATGCCTGGGAATCAGGTGTTAATGTTTTTAATGAGTACAGGTATGTGCTTGGGTAGAAGGAGATGACAGGGATGAGGATAGGCAGAGGGGCATGAAGACTGTCAGCTGATGCATGAGACTCATGCAGGAGGAATTACAGAAGTGATTTAAAGTGGTGGAACCATAGTCTCGATGTGGCAGCAAAACCTTATGTGAAGACCCACCTCACCTTCTAAGGAATGGGAGATGGGTAAGCTACGTAAGAATGAGCAGCCTTTACTCTGAGAGCCATTTGAGGGAGGTTGTGCTGTATAGGGAGTGGTATTTCAGTTACCATGAAAATGTTCTGGGTAAGAGAGGGGAAGAAGAGCTTAGCTACGGCATCAACGTGCCACACATGACCTTAACATTGGTAGCCCTTAGCCCACTGAACCATCATGCAGATGGGAAGGTGGTGTAACATTACTAGTGGGAACGCATGTGTTGGTGTAGAAGCAGAGTTGGTGCCCATCCCAGCCACACCCCTTGAATTGTGTGTGATCTTGAGCATGTTACTTAACATCTCTGAACCTCAGTTGTCTATAAAATGGACATAACAACAAAGGGTTGTGAGGATTAAAGGATTATATGTACAAAGTGCTTGATATGGCATCCAGCAACCCAGAGCAAGTGCTCTACGAATGACAGCTATCATTATTCTCATTTTAATATCCAAGAGAGGCTAAATAATCTATCTGGGTTCCAACACCTAGCGGGTGAATCTCAGGTCTTTTGACACTGATTCTTCTATTTGGAGGGAACTCAGGGCCAGGATGGCTAGGTGAGTAGAAGGAAGCAGACCAGTAAGCTAGTCCTCTATCCAGCTCCTTTTTTATACAGTCCGTGGTTGCAGATTCATATCTTTCCTTCCAGTGGAAAAAGAAAAAAAACAAATCCTTCTAGAAAAGATAATACAAAGAACCTTCCATGTAATATTAAGTGGTAGGCTCTATAAAACCTGACATGCATCATCTCATTTATCTCACACTGACACCCATTCATGTGGGAGTCCTTATTCTAGTCTCTAGTTGAGGAAATTGAGACCTACAGAAGTAAAGTGACTCCCTCAAGGTCTCTTAGTTCGTTCGTGACCATGTTGGGCCAAAACTCTAGGTGTCTGCTCCATGTCCAGCGTATTTTCCTCTGGGAGTTCACTCTCTCCCAAGGTGAACAATCCTGAATAATGAAACAATCCTGGACAATCCTGAATAATCAGAAACAATTCCTGAATAATCAGGAAACAGATTCCTGAACAATCTAGAATATTCCAGAAATAGTAAAAAGATATGTTTAAGACTTCTAGTTTTCACCTAGGCACTGTACTCTGGGTGACTTTGAGTTTGTTGCTTACTCAATAGTTTTGTTTTGTTTTTTTCTCTCTGGGAAACAGATGACAAATTCCTAAGCTTTGCTTCTGTTTCTGTGTTATGAAGACCAGTAAAATTAGTAAAGCTTACTGGAAGATTAAAGTTTCCAACTTGAAGAAAATAGCTTGAATCGTCCTGCAGCCACAGATTAGGTGTGTTAAAGGTGAGAACTGGGATTTCAAGTCCTTTGATAATCCCTATCCATTCCTTTCTTTATGATTTGCTTATTCTCATTCTTTTTTTCTTCCCTTTTAAAACTCTGCTTTCCATCTGCCAGCACATCCCCTCTAGTTTTTCCCCATGTCTAGCAATTGCCATTCTCCATATGTCCATGTTAAATCTACTAAGAAGAAAAAAATTAAAAAATAAAACCAGAGAAGGAAGACTCAATACTGAAACATAATTTGGAGTTAACACTTCTACTTCCAGCCAAATATAATAAGAGGGACTGGATTTGTACTCCTTCTAGAAACAAATAAAAGAGTAGACAAAATATATGAAAAAACTGTTCTCAAGACATCAGACATCAGGCAATGAAGGACAGTGATCCCTGAAATTGGGAAATAAATGAAGTGATCCTTACAGGACCTTAGCTTACTGACTGGCAGAGTTTTGAGGTTGTGGTATTGGGAGGAGAAAACTGGAAGAGCCCAGCAATTTCCCTTAATTGTGGAGAGGAAGTCCATAGTTCAGGGAGGCTCCTAGATTTCACAGGGCAGAGTATCAGAGAGGAGAAAGTTACTCAGAGAGGGAACTCCAGAGATCAACAGAGTGCCTTGAGTATTCACCTGAGTATTGCTCAGCTCTTGTATGTGAGGAAACTATCAGAGGTGAGGGGAAGAAACACCCAAAAGGATCAGAGGGAAGACTCACTGTCACACGGTCCCAAGTGTGGAAGACCTCATAATTTACATGCCACTTGGAAAATACTTGCATCTGTGTCAGTGCTGGGAAAAAAAATCATCCCTCAACTAACTTCTGCTCTTGTCTTGCCTAAAATAGCTTAAAAGCAAGACCTGAAAGGATTGAACTATTTCTAAGTAACTAAACTATATTCCAAAACAAAGACTGAGCATATTTATAGAGATCTAAAAATATCCAGCACTCAAAAAGGTAAAATTCACACTGTTTGGCAACCAATGAAAAATTATTGGGCATGCAAGGAAGCAGGAAAATAAAACCAATAAGGAAGGGAGAAATCAATCAATTGAAACTGATTCAGAAATTACACAAATAGAATTAGTAGATAAGAATATTAAAATAATTATTATAACCATATTCAATATATTTAAGCAATTAGAGGACAGATTGAGCATGTTAGAGACATGCAAGTAATAAATAAGCTAAATCAAATTTCTAAGACAAAAATTTCACTTACTACTATGAGAAATCTGGCCTATAGATTACTGAATGGGATTAATGCCATATAAACACTGCAGAAGAAAAGACTAGTGAACTTAAAGACATAGCAATGGAAACCACCTAAAATGAAACAGAGAAAATAAGACCTCAAATGGCCTAATACACATGTAATTGGATCTCCAAGGAAGAGGACAGGCAAGAAAACTAATTGAATAAATAACAGACAAAAATTTTCAAAGTTGATGAAAACTATAAAACCATAGATCCGATAAGGTCAGTGAACCTCAAGCACAGGAAACATGAAAAGAACTACATGGAGGCACACTATAGTCAAATTGCTTCAATCCAGAGATACAGAGGAAAAAAAAAATAAAACTGAAAGCAGATTTCTCATCAGAACCAAGGTAATCTAGAACATAGTAGAACAACATTTTTAAAGTATCTAAAGAAGAATTGTTATGATCTTGGATTAGAGAAAGATTTCTTAGCTATAACACCAAGCACATCATTCATTACAAAAAAAAAATATATGATGAGACTTTATCACACTAAGAACTTCTGCTTTTCAAAGAACTGTTAAGAGTTTGAGATGACAAAACAGAGACTGGGAGAAAATATTTGCAAATCATATATGTGAGACACAGGACTTGTATATATACATGATTCTCAAGACTCAATATTGTGAAGATAAATAATTTGATAAAAATGGGCTAAAGATTTGAAAAGACACCTTATGGAAAAAGGTATATATATATATGGCAGATAAACACATGAAAAGGTGTTTAACATCACAAGGGAAAATACAAATAATTACAATGAGATAACACTACAGAACTACTAATATGTCTAGAATTGAAAGACTAGACTGCCAAGCATTAGCTAGGATATGGAATAACTGGAACTCTCTTATGCTGTTGATGGGAATATAAAAGTGATACAACCACTTTGGAAAACAGTTTTATAGTGTCTTAAAAAGTTGAATATGCAGCCTAGCATATGACTTAGTTAAATCTACTTTCAGGTATTTTCCTCAAAGAGATCAAAGTATATGGTCATACAAAAACTTTTACATGATTGTTTATAGAAGTTTTGTTTATAATAGGCCTACTATTATATTTGGGTGTGGAACTATTTGGGTGTGGAAACAACCCAAATGTCCACTGACATGTTAATGGATAAACAAAATAGTAATGGACTACTGATACACATGACAGAATGGATAAATTTCAAAATGCTGAGTGAAAGAAGCCACCCCCTCAAAAAAAGAGTACGTCTTATGTAATTTTATTTGTATAATATTCTAGAAAATACAAAATAATATATTGTGACAGGAAACAGAACAATGACTGCCTAGGAATGGGAATTGGAGAGGTGTGGGGAATGAGGAACTAAGGGACACAAAGAAATTTTTAGAGGTGACAGACATGTTCTTTTCCTTGATGTAATGTGTATATGGGTGTATACATATGTCAAAACTTCCAAATTATGTACTTTAAATATGTGCAGTTTATTGTATATAAGTTATACTTTAATTAAGCTATTGATAAGGAAAACATAATTAGATATTGTGCCTTTTGACCTTCAGAGCTGCTATTTCAAATCTAACCCTCCAGCGTTCACTGATTCTCTGAATCCTCAGTATCTTTCAATAACTCACATCATTTCTTAAAAATAAATGTAATTGGGAGAAAGGGAAGATACCCTGGCAGTTATAATGTGTAGCATTTATAAATGTCTCACAATTCTTAAACTGCAGCCCATAGATGAGATGGGTGACATAGTATATGTTTACTTTAGGTAACTTGGAGCTGGTGGTAGGTCCCAGATGCTAAATCCCAGTACCCCAATTACCTTGCCCATTTCTTAATTACTTGACCAATTAGTGGTCCCCTGCCTCCCTCTATTATATAAGAAGGAACTTGGTCTGTCTTGATCACTTCTGTGTTTAGAGTAGAGCTCTCAATATCACATAATAGGTGCCCATTAAATCTATAATAAATGAATGATTGAGTTTTATTGCTTCTGTATGGGACATATATCCAGATTTTTGACAATTCTTATGGTAAGAGTCCCCAGAGGATCAACATTTCCAGTCTTTTGGCACTGTTGAAGTTTTGTGACAACCACCACAAGCTAGCCCTACAGACTCACTTCCTAGATCATACAATGCCCCTGTCTTCTCATTCACAGTCCTGTGCAGCTGAATGAAGAAGTCTCCATAATATGATCTTTGTTTAAAAAGGCCAAATTCCTCATTTTGTTCTCACTCAGAAAGAACTAAATCTGACTATGTGAAATTCTGCTAGTGATATAGCAACAGAGTGAAGAGGATCAGTTCAAGTTGACTCCATGGGCTGATCTTAATAAGCTGTCTAGGGCATGTGTCCGGTTAAATGGAAGTGCTACCCTCAGAAATATGATTACTAGTTATCCAAGGTACAAAAACCAAGCATCTAAACAAGTAAGTCATTTCCCTGGAGAACAGCTTAGTAAGGGAGACTGAATGGTGGGAAGTGGATGAATTATTTTGGGCCTTTCCTATTGCAGAGACACAGTTCACCCTTTGGAGGTTGAGAGTGTAAAAGAATCATGAAACCGAGAGCTGCCATTGTTGAGTAACAACATTCTCTAAGCTGTGTCTTATGCACTGACACAATAATCAAAGGGAATCAAGCATTTGTTTTTTTTTTTTTTTTTTAGGATTTTATTTATTTATTCATGAGAGACACACACAGAGAGAGAGGCAGAGACACAGGCAGAGGGAGAAGCAGGCACCATGCAGGAAGCCCGATGTGGGACCCGATCCTGGAACTCCAGGATCAAGTCCTGTGTCAAAGCCACATGCTTAACTGCTGAGCCACCCAGGCGTCCCAAGCACTTGTTATAAGCACAGTAGTGAACAATTTCTATAGGCTTCAACACTTAGATATGTTGTGTGTGCACTTTGCACATGAATACCCCCTTGTTGGTCATTTTCCCCTGAAAAATAGGTCCCATGTATTTCAGTGGACTTGCAAATTTAGTCTTTCTGAATTGTTTGATTTTATTGGATAGTTATGGATATACCCCCGTAAAAGGATCCAGAATTTTCTTAGTCCGTTTTAGAATTGAATTGAAAGCCTGTTCTCTATATTCAGTTCAACTTTGCAAATACAGCATTACATATAACTGAAGCATATAACTGAAGGAATACTACTTCTCAAAGATTGACCCTCAAAATCAGTCCACCTTCCTAATGATGCCTTGTTCTTTGGAAGGTCATGAAACTGTTTAGTGGACCAAAATCAGAATGGTTTAACATGAAATGGAACCATAAAGAAAATATAAAAGTACATTATACTTAGTAAGGGTAACTAATGTTTCATGAAATTTTGTTTCATTTATTTATATGTGTGTGTATAAGTGTGTGCATGTGAATGTGATACCTTTGTAGCTAGGGTTCTGGATAAGACTTAAGTCATCCAGTTGGATGTACTTGCATGAAATTTGGAAGATGTGATGGTTAATTTTGTGTGTCAACTTGACTGGACCACAAGGGTCTAGATATTTTATTAAACATTATTCTGGGTGTTCTCTGATGATATTTTAGATGAGATTAATATCTGAATGTGTAGACTGAGGAGGCATATTATTTTCCATAATGTAGATAGGCCTCATGCAATGAATTGAAGGCCTGACTAGAATCAAAAGGTTGACCCTTCCATAGATAATAGGGAATTCCTACTGCTTGGATGCCTTTAACTGAGACATTGGTTTCTTCTGCAGGCTCAAAATGAAACATGGGTTGTTCCTGGAATTTGAGCCGCCAGCCTTTGGATCAGAACTATACCATCAGCTCACCTGGGTCTCCAGCTTGCCAGCTTATCCTGAAGATCTTGGGACTTGTCAGCCTCTACAGTCATGTGAGCCAATTCCTTATAATAAATCTCTTTTTGTGTGTGTATATACACACACACATATATTTAAAAATATATAAATAATATATTAATATATATCTATCTTATTGGTTCTGTTTCTCTGGAGAATCTAGACTAATTCAGAAGGTGAAATTGGGGGATCCCTGGGTGGCGCAGGGGTTTGGCGCCTGCCTTTGGCCCAGGACGCGATCCTGGAGACCCAGGATTGAATCCCATGTCGGGCTCCCGGTGCATGGAGCCTGCTTCTCCCTCTGCCTATGTCTCTGCCTCTCTCTCTCTCTCTCTCTCTCTCTGTGTGACTATCATAAATAAATAAAAATTAAAAAAAAAGAAGGTGACATTGGTTCTACTGTTTTTTTTTTTTTTTTTTTTTTTTTTTTTCCAAACATGATGTGGTAGTCAGAATTCTAAAAAATAGCTCCCAAGATTCCATACCCTAATAATCCTGGGAACCTGTGAGTATGAAGAGACACTATTTCTGTGATTGTGTTGTGTTATATAGAGAGATTACCTGGGTGGGCCAATTTTATCACACAAATTCATGTAAAAGCAGAGAGTTTTCTCTGGCTGGAGGCAGTAATGGAAATCAGAGGGGAGGCAGGTTCCATAAGAAGGATCTTATCCGAGCTGTGATGCTGTGGGAAGGCCTGTAAGAAAGCCCCTGTCAGGAACTGTCAATGGCCACCAGAAGTTAAAAGTGACCCCTGGCCCACAGTCAAAAAAACAAGGAACTGAACTCTGCCAAACCCAAATGAGCTTAGAAGTAGATTGAACTGAACTCTGCCAAACCCAAATGAGCTTAGAAGTAGATTCCTCTCTAGGGATTTCAGATAAGAACCCAAGCTGCTGACACTTTGACTTCTACCTGGAGAAACCCTAAGCAGAGAACCCAGCTGAGTCTGCCTAGACTTTGGACTTACAGAATTGGGATAATAAATGGGTGTTGTTTTAAGAATTTGTAGTAATCTGTTACACAGCAATCGAAAACTAATGCACTTGGTCATGGAGATGTGTTTTCCCAGGGAAGCATTAACAGAGATTTAGGGATCAGTCATTGGTGTCAGGAGACAGGGTGTAGGACACCTGTTTCGTCTGGTGCAGACCTAGCAGGAGTAATGGCTCTGGAGTCAATAGTTCCTGTGGTGGCCTCCTTGTTTCTAGCTTTCCCATTGTGGCAGAGGCTGGGGTTACTCCAGCAAAATAGTTCTTCAGTGTCCTTCTAAGGATTCTGGGAGCGCAGTCTACACCCCATTTATCCAGCCCTTTTAATGATGCTTTGAGCACCCCAATGCTCATGTTAAATTACTGCTTAGATATCAGATAAATTCTGTTATTTCCTACTTAACCTTGACTATTTTATTTTCAAATCTCTCCTACTTCTTAAGTATAATGACATGTCAGCTTATTTAAAATTCTGAAGAACTACCTCTTACTTCTTGAAAATCCCTCTTTTTAAAAATATTTTATTTATGTATTCATGAGAGACACACAGAGAGAGGCAGAGACATAGGCAGAGGGAGAAGCAGGCTCCTTGTGGGGAGACCGATGCAGGACTCGATCTCAGGACCCAGGGATCTCACCCTGAACCAAAGGCAGATGCTCAATCACTGAGCCACCCAGGTATCCCAAATCCCTCTTATTTTTTATGACATTTTGCTCTCTTGGCTTCTCATATATTTCCTATACTAATTTTTATTCTCTTTTGCTGGCTCATTTTCCTTCATCAAACATATATTGAGCATGTACTAGGTTGTAGACACTGTATGCAAAGGGCAGAGGCCTTATCAAGAACTGATCATGGACCTTGTCCTTCAGGGATTTGCCAATATGTAAACAAATTAACCATAGTGAATTGATAACATCTGTAATAGAAGTGGATAAATGTACTCTGGAAGCCCAATGAAGAAAACACATGACTCTCGGGGGTAGCCAGAAAGTGCTTTACAAAATTGATGGCACTTGATGGTCTTCTAGAGTAGACATGTCTCAGACAGACAAAGTAAGGAAGGGCATTCCAGGCAGAAGAAACAGGGCAAAGACATGAAAGTTTGAATATGTTACACATTAAAGGAGTAACAAAAAGTTTTCTGTGGCTGGTTTTCCGTGGGGGATGGAAGATTGGTAGAGTCGGGATTTGTATAGAGGTGACACATGAATTGGATTCTAGAAACAAGAGCTTACAAGAGATAGTTATACTAGAATTCTTGACTTTTGATGACTACCCATTATATTCAAATAAATCTGAAGCTACTTCCTGGCATGGTTGAAAGGTTGTGCATCATCTAAGTCTCCAGGATTACTCTCATCCAATTTTCCTCTTTCCTACCACCTATTCACTTAGTTATTCATTCATTTATTCAGAGAGGTATGGGGGGGGGGTGCGTATCATATAGCATGTGAAGGTCATTATAAGGACTTTGGTTTTTATTCTAGATGAATTGGAACATCAGTTGAGTGATATGATTTAATTTGCATCTTAAAAGAATCACTGGCTACTGTCCTGGGAGTAAAATGGGATGGGAGACAAGTATATAAGCAATGAGATGAATAAGGAAGTTATTGTATTAATCCAGAGATAGCTGTAGTGTGGGTCAGGATAGAAGTATTATGATCTTGTATATATTTTAAAGGTGGATATGATAATATTGCTAGTGCATTGAATGTAGGGTATGAGAAAAACAAGGTATCAAAGATGACACCAAGGTTTGGGCTGGGCCACAGGATGGAGATAGTTTTTTGTTTTTATTTTTGCTTTAAAGATTTATTTATTTATTTTAGAGACAGAGGAGGGGCAGAGGGAAAGAATCTTCAAGCAGACTCCCTGGGTGGCTGACATGGGGCTCAGTCTCATGACCCATGAGATCATGACCTGAGCCAGAACCAAGAGTTGGACGCTTAACTGATTGTGCCACCCAGGCACCCCAGGGGTCACTTTTCTTTAACACGGTGATTTTGAAAGCCTGTCAGACACCCAAGCTGCATTTTGAGCCTGTGGTTAGTTAAAAGCATCTGGTGTTAGAAGAGAAGTTCTGGCAGGACTCATGGGTGGTTTACTTGGTATTTGAAGCTATGACATTGCATGAGATCACCTCGGGATGAGAGTAGATGAGAAAGAGAAGTCATGCAAGGACTGAGCCCTGGGGTCTCTAGCTCTTAAAGTTCTGGAAGATGTAATGGAAACTGGAGGGAGTGGCCACTGAAGGAGGAGGAGAGACATCAGGAGGGTGTCAGGTCCTGGAAGCCTAGTGAGGAATGTGTTTCGAGGAGGGAGGGCTCAAAAGGGTCAAGTGCTGATGGCAGGTCAAAGAGAATGAGGTCAGAAAATGATCATTGGATTTTGCAATGTGGAGATCATTGACACATGTCAAGAGACATTTCAGTAGCACTAGGAAAAGCTGAATCGGAGTGGCTTCAACAGGGATTTGGAGGAGAGGGACTTAGATGGTCGGTCAGGCAATTCTTTCAAGGAGTTTTGTTAACAAAGTCATGGAGAAGAATGAGGCAATAGTGGGAAGGGAAGGAAACAGGGTCAAGAGAGGGCTTTTTTTTCTTTTTAAAATTTGAGAAATGGCAGCATTTTTGTATCTTTCGTTTTGTTGATGGAAGTAATGCAGGAGAGTGGGGGTGGGGGGAATTACTTGCAGCAATGTCCTTGAGAAGGTCAGAGTGCTTTGAGTCTAGTGTCCAGAGAAGAGTTGGCTCACAGAGGGATGAATAGATCATTCACACTTATGTTGGTGAAAGCAGAGCACATGGAAATAGATGCAGATGGAATAGTAGTTGTGGTAGCAGGTGGTTTTACAAGGTCTCTTCTCACTGATTCGATGTTCTCAGTGCAGTAGCAGGCTAAGTTCTTTCTTTCTTTTTTTTTTTTTAGGAGCAGGCTAAGTTCTTTTTTTTTTTTTTTTTTTTTAGTAGCAAGCTAAGTTCTAAGATGGGAGTGAAGAAGGGGTTGGGAACAGGTGGAGGTTTGCAGAAAAAGAAGTGGTGAAGTCATAGTCTAGGGGTGTGAGTGAGCAGCCCATGACCTCACTTGAGGTCAGTGGCCTTAAGTAACTGTTTTGTGTTTTTCTCCAATTACATTGGGTGTTGATATGGATAGGATGTGAGTTAAATTGCATCTACCCTATTTACTCATCTTTCAGCCTTTGTCTCAACCACTCTTACTGAAGCAGAGTTAATTACTCCCTTCTCGGTCCTAGTGTGGTACCACGGTGCATCCATCTATTGTAATTGTTGCCATATTATAGTATTTTGCCTTTCTCTCTCCCTAGTTAATTTGGACACTCCTTGAGGGTGTCAATTTGGTTATTGCGATTCCTAGCATAGTGTTTGGCTTATGGTTGGCATTCATCGATTGCCTGTTGAATTGAATTGAATTCCATGGAGAGGATGAGCAGGAAGTGTTGGCGGGTAGAAGAGGTAAGGTCTAGAGAAAGAAAGAGTGGTGACACTTAGAACCAGACCCAGCCGCTCTATAAGGAGGGGACCCCCTGCTGCTAAGGGTGGATAAGGTAATTGCTGACTCATGTCTAGTGGTGGGCCTGAACCCCAAATGAACTTATGTATATTGGATCAATAATACTCACTTCTACCGTGTTTGCTTTGAGGATCAAAAGACCTACATGCAGAAGGATTTTGTAAATGAAAATGCACCACATAATGTAAGATACTATTTCTTACAGCACTCTGCACCAAGAGAATAGAAATGTGTTGAATTTGTATGTTTTACTAGAGTATAGACTGTAAAACAAAGGAAGAGAAGGATGGGTTAAAAATAAAAAGAATGATTATAGCTATAATCTTCTTGTTGGACTTTCTACTCTTAAAAGTCTCTTTGGAAGATATGATCACAGTCTCTTTCAGTTACAGCATGTTCCACTGCCTCTCATTGTCTCTGAGCCAAGAGCCCTAATGTGACCTACTTTGCTAAGCCAGGTGGTGTCATAGACAAAAGTGCCAGCTCATTCTGCAGGAAGCAGAGAGTAAGGAGCCTGCTGATCTGACTGGCTAGTATCACAATGCACAGGTTGGGAAATGCCTGTGCTCAGAGAAGACCAACCTTCCACAGCATTCTAAAACTCAGGAGAACTTTCTAACACATTGGCAGTGTTAACAATTCCAAAGCAATAAAGTGTTTGATTCTTGATGCTGACTAGAAGCAGTATTTTTTTTTAACACAGGTTCTGACTTTATTGTTAGTTAATTGTTCATGTCTACCTGGCTTCAGTTTCCCTTAGATTGCAAATTTCTTAAGAGCAGGGACCATGTTCTATATGTCATACCCTTGTCCACACATGCCTACCACAGTATTTTATGGGTTCGCAATGACCATCTGTTATTGATTGTTTTTTTTTTTTTAGTAGATATCAGACAGCTTTCATGGTGACCAGGTATTGACAGAGAATAATGAGAAAGACAAAGATAGAGCTTTTTCGACTACATAAACCACATGTTGCTTAACCTGAAATCCTGGGAACATAGGGTGTTCTGCATGTGAGTTGAGGACACTGTTATCCTACCCCTTCTTCCCAACAATTTAAATGCCTTCATGGCAGTTTACCTTCCTTTCATTCCCTAACTTAAAATAATTTACAGTATTGCCTGTGGTTTACCTGCTTATATGCTAAAAGCAGCAGCCCTGGAAACACATAGCTGTTGCGATTTGATGTATACCAAGAAGGCTGCCTTACTTGCTGAGTGTGTACAGTGGGTTGGGCAACACTTTTATTTCTGGGAGGATCTTCTAATATGTAAATATATTTCTTGGGTAGAGCAGCGTGTTAATCCATTGTCACGGAGGGTGAAACCCAGCTTACTTTCAGTAGAATTGGTCATATTAGTCATATGAAGGAATGAAAAACAGGACGGATTAGTTTTGATGCTCACAATAGTCTGAAGCATGGAGTGATGCCCATGGAAAAGCAAAATAAGAATACCAGACTGAGGACTCAAATTAAGAGATGTCTCAGGGATCCCTGGGTGGTGCAGCGGTTTGGCGCCTGCCTTTGGCCCAGGGCGCGATCCTGGAGACCCGGGATCGAATCCCACGTCGGGCTCCCGGTGCATGGAGCCTGCTTCTCCCTTTGCCTATGTCTCTGCCTCTCTCTCTCTCTCTGTGTGACTATCATAAATAAATAAAAGTTTAAAAAAAAAAAGAAAAAAAGAGATGTCTCAGAAAGCAGGATCAAGATGCCAGAATGAAGAGCAAAGATAAAGGCTACCTAATCTCTAGAGATTGGAGAGTTTGCTCCAGTGGGGAGAACACTCCCTTAGAGGTAGGGGAGAGGCTGGTGAGTGTTCAACAGGCCTCTTGTTACCACCTCTGGGCCAGTATGTTTCTGTTCCCCCGAAATTCCTGCTCCATCCACCTCATCCCATCTATTCAATAAAAAAACTCATTGAACTCTCTGGAACCGCCTTTCTACTCTTCTTCTCACCTCACTCATGATTCCGTTGTGGACAATTTCAGAATCCTAGTATAATTGGCCCAACAGGGTAGCTTCAGTATTCTTTAAATTTTCTGGCTCCCACAACCTTAACCACCAGCTTCCTTTAGCAGCTCACTTCTGTGGCTGTGCTCAGGGCTCTACTGTCACCCAGATGACTCATGCTAGAATCGTCAACTTAACATGCTGACCTCTCAAAAGAGCCTCCCCTGACCAGGTGTCCTACCACTTCCCCCCACAACTTCTCTTCTTCAGTCTGATGGACACTTGTGATCCATACTCCCTCACTCTCATTTCCCTGTCTGTTGTCTCTTGTGGCTCCACTTCCCTTCCTAATCTAGTATACACCCCGCAGTGTGTCAGAGCCTCCTTGTCCTCTGGTGCTTCTGTCTTGCTGGCCTTGAAACTTGGATGAGTCCCTTCCTCTTGCAGCCTCTCCTCTCTCACACTCAGTTTACTGAGCTTTGAAAGGGAATCGCAGTCATTGGCATCACTCACTATAACGTTATGGTTGCCCATGTCAGCTGACCCTTAGGGTTCCTTGCCAGTCTCAAAGGGGTCTGGTCACCTTCCATTTCCACTCTCCACCTCCATCATTTTCTGCAACCCATCTTTTCACCTTTGCTTGGGAAATGACTCTTATTTCATAGATAAAACTTAGATTCCAGAACCTGCAAACTCTCCCTCAGCCCCTATAACCACAACCTTTAACACTCTTCAATACCTCAACCCCAGTCTGAGAAATGAGAACAAAATGTCCTTTTCCTACTCTTGATTCATTCATTCGTTCAATGATCACTGAGAGCCAAATGCATCCTAACAAGTACTGTGCTATATGCTGAGGATGTTAGAGATGAAGAAGATATAAACCCTACTCACAAGGAGCTTATAATCATGTATAGGAGACAGATATTATGGGTAATGATTGAAATATACATGGAGCATTTTAAAAGTGTGAGGAGAAAAGCCACCTAACTCAGCCTTCATGAGAAGGAGATGAAGTGTCATGAGGGATTTTTCAGATGGGGTGGTGGCTTGAGCTAATCTTTAAAGAGTGAGTAGGTTTTAATAAGGCAAAGTTGGAGTGAGCAGGAGACAGGAGGGTCAAGGATTAGAAGGCAGAGAAAAGCATCATTGAATATAGGAAGAGGGTATAAGTAAAAATAGGAAATTGAATTATTCTTATTCTTGACTGTGTCCTAGGCTTTGTTATGTGGCCATCCCACAAATAACTTCAAATTAACATATTTTCCACAAATTTCCTTCTCTTTTAAAAAATTCTTTATCCTACCATAATTCCTCTTGTTTCCTCACCTCTGTAATTCAACTAGTAACTAACTTCTGCTGATTCTACAGCATCAACATTTCTAGTATGCCTATCCTGTCTTCACCTTTGCTTAGCATCAGTGCAGTAGTCTCATAACTGACCTCACATCTGTATTCCTCTTAGAGTGATCTTTCTAACATACACACCTTCCTACATCACCGCCTGGCCAAGCTGTGGCTCCCCCACACTGAAACTTGGATGAGTCCCTTCCTCTCGCAGCCTCTCCTCTCTCACACTCAGTTTACTGAGCTTTGAAAGGGAACCACAGTCATTGGCATCACTCACTATAACGTTATGGTTGCCCATGTCAGATGACCCTTAGGGTTCCTTGCCAGTCTTAAAGGGGTACAGCATTATAGGAAAGGCTTTTCTCACCCAGCCCTTGCCCCCACCTTTGCATCCTGGTCCCTGGCCTTTTGTTCATGCTCCTAGGCTCTCACATGGGCAACTATCAGCAATTTCCTTAATTGGCCCTATTGTTTTTGTTTTATATCTAGATGTCTTCCCCTTCCCCATAAGTATAGGAACATTTTGATGCAGCATCTATTTTTTTAAAAAGATTTAATTTATTTATTCATGAGAGAGAGAGAGAGAGAGAGAGAGTGAGAGAGGCACAGACACAGCAGAGGGAGAAGCAGGCTCCATTCCGTGCAGGAAGCCTGACGTGGGACTTGATCCCGGGTCTCCAGGACCACACCCTGGACTGAAGGCAGCGCTAAACCGCTGAGCTACCCGGGCTGCCTTTGATTCAGCATCTTAATATGAACTCATTTTAATGTAGTCTAAAACAACCAGCAAACATTTAACCTATTCTTTTTTCTCTTTCCTGAATTATTACTGTAATAGATACTTTGAAAATTTTAAATTTATTATTGAAGAGTAATGTACAGGCTTATATTGGTTTCAGGTATATAACATAGCAGTTTGACAATTCTATATGTTACTCAGCATCACCATGATAAGCGTAGTCCCCATCTGTCACCATACCATGTTATTACGATATTGACTATCTTCCCTATGCTGTACTTTTCATCTCTGTGAGCTATTTATTTTAAAACTGAAATTTGTACCTCTTAATATGCTTTCCCTGTTTTGCACACCTCCCATCCACCTCCCTTCTGGCAACCACTAGTTTGTTCTCTGTATTTAAGAGCCTGTTTGCTTCTTTATTTATTTGTCTTGTTTTTTAGATTCTACATACAAATGAAATTATATGGTGTTTATCTTTCTCTGACCTATTTTGCTTATCATAAAACCCTCTAGGTCCGTCCGTGTTGTCATAAATGTCAAGATTTTTTTCTTTTTATGGCTAAGTAATATTCCATTGTTTATGTGTACCACACTTCTTTATTCATCTACCAATGGACACTTAGTTGCTTGCATGCCTTGGCTATTGTTAAATAATGCTGCAATAAACACAGGGGTGCATATATCTTTTCAAATTAGTGTTTTCCTTTTCTTTGGGTAGACACATTAGTGGAATTACTGGATTATATGGTGTTTGTCTGTTTTTTTTTTTTTTTTTTTTTCAATTTGGGGGGAACCTCCATACTGTTTTCCAGAGTGGCTGCACCGATTTACATTCCCACCAACAGTGCATGAGTATTTTTTTCTCTACATCCTTTCCAACATGTGTTATTTCTTGTCTTTTTTTAAAAAGTTTTTATTTATTTATTCATGAGAGACACAGAGAGAGAGAGAGAGAGGCAGAGACATAGACAGATGGAGAAGCAGGCTCCATGTAGGGAGCCTGATGTGGGACTCTATCCCAGGACTCCAGGATCATGCCTTGGGCCGAAGGCAGACACTAAACCGCTGAGCCACCCAGGGATCTCCTTCTTGTCTTTTTGATAGTAGCCATTCTGACAGGTGTGAGGTAACATCTCAATATCGTTTTGATTCAGATTTCTCTGATGATTAGTGATGTTGAGCATCTTCAGTGTGTCTGTTGATGTAGTAGACCCTCAATTCATTCCTTCACCTTTCCCTTTTGATTCTTTTCAGGGTGATGATGACACCAATGACCTCTGACAGATTAACTACCTATTTTAACCTTCCATCAACAGTTGTAAGTTACCTTAAGTGTCCTGCTTCAAGTTACATTGCTTCTAATGCTTTGCATGTCCTTCCCTTTCACTTGTCTTCCTAGGACACTCCTACTCACCTTTCATTACCACCACCCCCATCTCTCATACTTTTAGAAATTCCCTTCAGTCACCCATCCTGATGCCCCAGTTAAAATCTACCACTCTCTGTGTCCTGACTCTAATCTCTATATTCACTCCAGTTGACACTTTAATGTCCCCACCAGAAGACTTAATATTTTTGAGGACAGGGCTCATTCATTTCTTAATTTCTAGCACCTCCTACAGTTTTGGAACAAAGTAGAAACTTCATAAATTGATGCTGAATTGATAAATGAAGGAAGGAATGGGACCCAAAGGCAAAAGACCCAATAAGGACCTTGGTACTTTTCAATTCAACCCAGGGTAAAACTAGAGCATTTGAATTTAACTAGACAGTCTTTTTGATCAACTCTGGGAGAATTCACCATGTTCCAAGAGTTGTAGGCTGACAGAGTAAGATCTTTTTACAGAAACATGAAAGGTAGTTTAATTTCCTAAGAGGCCAGACTTTGAAAGGTTAGCTTAGAACTTGAAATATGTAAGATTTTAGGTCATGGTGAAACTCAAGCACAGTGAAAGCAGTGACCACATGGGGGACAGCCACAGTAAAGATGACAGGTAGCCCCAGGGGGATGAAGTGCTGCCCTTTCGGAGAAAGGAGGGTTTAGTGGCCCTGTGTGGGGGTAGAGTATAAAGGGAGGACAGAGTGGGGAGGACAGGAAGTTGGAATCCAAATTATATTATTGGAATATCAAAGGAATGCTGTTGTCCCATTCATACGCTTCCCTATATGAATCCCGAGAAAAACAATATTTTTTCCCTAGTTTTTTTTAAAGGTAATATATATATATGGTAAAAACTCATATAGTAGTATCAAAAGTTATTCATTGAAAGTAAATCTGTGTCCTACTCTAGGCTTCTATTCTTCTTCCCCAGAGGTAACCACTATTAAGATTTTCTAGTTTTTTCCCAGAACCTCTAAGTATATAAATGCATGTTTTATACATAATATATATTAACATATATATCTCACATGCAAATCTATCTACCTACATGCAAATCTAAATATATATTTATATTTGTATTTTCAGCATAGTTGGTAGCATCTTAGCACTAAGAGCTCTCCATTTTAGTTTATAGAGACATGTTTTTTTGTGTGTGGTTATAAGAACACACAACATGAGATCTACCTTTTTAAAAATTTAAGCGTATAGTATAGTGTGAAACTTTTTAAAAAATATACTTCATGATATTCCTACTCTGACTGCAATATGGGTATTTAATTGGTCCCCTCTTGATGAATATTTAATTTTTTCTAGTCTATTGCTATTTCGAGCAAAGCTGCAGTGAAAATACTTGTATATATGTGTGTCTGCCAGAGTCCAGCAGAAAGCAGATGGTATCTCTAAAAGCTTACCTGAAGAGAGTTTAATGGAGGAACTATGAACACAGGTGCTGGCAGGATTAACAAGCCCAACAATAAATGATCGAGTACTTGGGGACTAGCAAGAGAAGCCTTCACCTCTCCTCAGCAGAGGGATAAGGAGAAGGAGCAGTGTTAGAAGCCAGTGAGCCCACAGCTGTGAGAGAGACCGCCCCACAGCAGATGCGGCCATAGACTGAGGACTGGAGCCACTACCAAAACCGCAGCCTTCAGAGAAAATATCCTGACTGCTGTCTCTCCTCTTGCTTTCTGGTTACCTACTGGCAACTCTGCCAACAACAAGTGGAAGCGACAGGACAAGGAAGCCCCAAGTGGTGCAGTCCAAGGTCGTCAGATCACAGGGTACAGGCAGGCAGAGTAGTGTCAATGGTACATCTGGAAGGATAGATGGAAGATAACCAGGCCTTGACTTAAGCTTCCTTGACTTACAGTTATTAGACTTTACAATGATGTGAAAATGATAGCATTGAGAAGAAACCTACTTCAAATTTTGAATTTTGATCTGTCCAAATGCTAGCAATAGGCAGAAGGATACTCTCCCACGATGTTGGGCAGCACGGCCAGCCACAGCTCCCAGTCAGCCACATGATCATGAGTGTGAGCAACCTATACACTTAGAACCATTCTGTACCCATACAACCATCTGTGTTTCACTTTCAGCACAATAGTCAATGATATACATGAGACTGTTAACATTTTTTTTTAGGATTTTATTTATTTATTCATGAGAGACACACACACAGAAAGGCAGAGACATAGAGGGAGAAGCAGGCTCCCATGGGGAGCCTGATGTGGTACTTGATCCCAGGACCTGGGGATCATGACCTGAGCCCAAGGCAGACACTCAACCACTGAGCCAGGTGCCCCATGACTGTTAACACTTTAATGTAACTAGGTTTTATGTTAGGTGAAGTCTCTCAAGTATCAGCTAATGCAAATGTTCTGAACACCCGTAAGATGGGCTAGGCTAAGTTATGATGTTCAATATGTTAGGTGTATTAAATGTACTTTTGACAGAATATTTTCAATTTACAATTAACTCCATAGTTAATTGAGGAAGATCTGTAATACATTTTTGCACAAATGTTGGAAAATTTCTTAGAACTGGAACTGCATTGTCAGCAGGAAGAAAATAACCTCCTCCACAGCCTTTCAGACCTTCTTCCTTTCATTGTTATTACCAGTGCTTTAGCTGTGCCCAGGGCTACTCAGAATTAGGACTACATTTCCCAGCTTCCCTTGCAGCCAAAGCGCTAGAAGAGGAAGTGTCATGTGGCAGCTTCTGAGAAACTTGAGAAACAGCTGATGCGCATGCCTTTGTCTTTTGTTGTTTATTGGTTGGTGTAATTTACATGCTGCTTCCTACCTGCAGCTCTAGGGCCACACCCTTTGGATGGCCAGTGGAGGGGGAGCTGGAAGGAGCTAGATTTCTGAGCACTTCATAGAATATAGTTGCCCTACCAGACTTTTTATTTGTTAAAGATTTTTTCTTCCTTCCTTCCTTTCTTTTTTTTTTTTTTTTTTTTATTCATGAGAGACCCACAGAGAGAGGCAGAGACATAGGCAGAGGGAGAAGCATAGTGTATCTTTTTAAAAAAAGCAACTCAAGTATTATGGAAATTCACCTTTTGTTTGCTAGGGGTGATGCAAATATTTTCCCTGATTTTCGTTTGCTTTTTGACTTTATTTTTTTTCTACACAAAATTTTAAAAATTCAATATAGAAAAACGATCCTTCTCTACCATCATAATATCTGAGATTAAAGTCTCTGTTTTATTATTTTTAAATAGATAAATAGACACATTTAAATAGATCTATTTTTAAATAGATAACAGATAACATTTATTTTTAAATGAAAAGATTTATTTATTTTAGAGAGTGTGTGTGCACGAGAGGGGAGGGGCAGAGGGAGAGAGAAAATCCTTGAGCAGACTCCTGGCCGAGTGTGGAGCCTGACTGGGGACTCAATCCCAGGACCCTGAGATCATGACCAGAGTGGAAAGCAGACACTTAACTGACTGAGCCACCCAGGTGCCCCTTTGTAGACTGATTTTTTAAAAAAATATTTATATATTTATTTTGGGGAGAGAGAGAGAGAAGGAGAGAGAGAATACAAGCACAAGCTGGGGGTGGGGGAAGTGCAAAAGGAGAGAGAGAAGCAGACTCCCCACTGAGCAGGGAGCCCAACAAGAGTCTTGATCCCAGGACCCTTGAGATCATGACCTGAGCCAAAGGCAGATGCTTAACCAACTGAGCCACCTAGATGCCCCTATAGATTGATTTATATAAAAAATATTTTCTCCATTTGGAATATAACTTGGGGTAGGCAGTGAGGTAAGATTTGAAGTTATTCTGTAGACTATTATTCTGTATTGGAGGGTTGACACAAATGAACCCTCTGACACAGAAATCTACATAAGTAAGTTGTAGTTTACTTTGATCCATACATTAGATACATTTTATTTTTATTTATTTATTTTTTAAGATTTTATTTTATTTATTCATAGAGACACAGAGAGAGAGAGAGAGAGTGAGGCAGAGACACAGGCAGAGGGAGAAGCAGGCACCACACAGAGAGCCCGACATGGGACTCGATCCTGGGTCTCCAGGATCACGCCCTGGGCTGCAGGCGGCGCTAAACCGCTGCGCCACCGGGGCTGCGCCACCGGGGCTGCCCCATACATTAGATACATTTCAAACCAAGCATGCCAGGAGCCTTCCCACTTGCAGATACTGGGTAGGCTTGCCTCCTCAGCTTCCTCTTCTTGAGGGGAAGCACATAGGTTGTTTACAATAGCATTTTGTGTTTCCAGGGCAATGTCCTGCCATGTCCAGCATAATTATTTACTAGACTACAAGACTGCCTTTCACACATCACATCACCTGCTTCTCACTTCCTGGTGGTGGGCACAATTTCTTTCTCTGCCCACCAGGACCATCCCACTACCTGTTCACAGGTTAGATAATAATGCCAAGATATTTTTATGCCTGTGCTAACAATGACCCATCTGTGGACATTTTTAAGGCCAAGGAGGGATTGAGCCCAGGACCTGCTATTGGGCTCCATCTTAGTTATTTTCTTTCCTGGGGGGGATGGGAGGGGGTGTTTGTCAGTTGTTATCATAATAGTTGAGAACACAAGCCCTAGAACTATTTGACTATGTACTTCCAGTCTTGAGCTGTGGGGACAAAAGCCAAGTTTCTATCACTTTTTTGTGCTTTGCTTTCTCTTCTGCCAAATGGACGTTATGACATAGTGTGGGGATTAAATAAATAAATACATTTAGAGTGCTTAAAAATTTCTTAGTAACAAATGATCAGCAAATATTAAAAAGGCCTTTCCTCATCCAGAATATAAAAATAACTTCCCTGTTTTTTTCCCCTAGGATTTTACAGATCTGTTTTTATTAAAAAAATGATTAACATTGATAAAAAATATTGTAACCTACAATAACTATAAACCATAATAAAAACTAAAGCATTTGTAAGAAGCGTATTATAACTTTATGAATAATATTATTACTATTAATTGAATCTTGCATTTGCTTTGAAATGTTGCCTTGGTTTTATACTAAATTTGCATATGCATTTGAGTCAAGGTCTGGATTCCCTGTCATGATTCATTCATTTAGCTCAACCACGTTTACTTTATAACATACTTTATTATCTGGTAGAATTTGCTTAATTCTTATGCTTCCTTTTCAGAAATTTTTTTCTGATTAACCTCAAATTTTGATATTTATACAAAAATCTTAGAATCAGCTGCTCTGATTTAAAAAGAATCAGTATTTTATTGGGGTTGCAACAAATTAACATATTAACAGAGATAATTAACATTCTTAGAATGTTAAATTTTCTGATTCCAATACAAAGAATAGCCCTATATTTATTATTCAAGCTGGTATTTTAAAAATATTTTATTTATTTGAGAGAGAGTGTGAAAGTGCACGAGCATAAGGGAAGAGGGGCAGAAGGAGAGGGAGAAGCAGCAGGGGGCAGGGAGCCCCGACGAGGCACCCCAGGATCATGACCTGACCCAAAGGCAGATGCTTAACCAATTGAGCCACATAGGTGCCCCTAAAGCTGTTTTTTTTTTTTTTTTAAGATTTTATTTATTTATTCATTAGAGACACACACACAGAGAGGCAGAGACACAGGGAGAGGGAGAAGCAGGCTCCCTGTGGGGAGCCTGATGTGGGACTCCATCCCAGGGCCCTGGGATTATGACCTGAGCCAAAGGCAGACGCTCGACCACTGAGCCACCCAGGTGTCCCCCTAAAGCTGTTTTTAAAAATTATCTCTCAGAAGAGTTTTAAAGTTTTCTGAATATCTTCTTTGTATATTTCTTGCATGTTCCTTGATAAGTTTATTCCTTCCTTCCTTCCGTCTCCCCTCCCTCCCTCCTTCCTTCCCTTCTCCTCCTACTCCCTTTTCTTCTCATAGGGCAAATGGCACCAATTCTTTTATTATATTTGTAGTTATATTTGTAATTACTTCTTGTCTGTATGGAAGAACTATCAATTGTCACTTTGTAAGCCTGGATCATGTAGCTGGATCAAGACAACTCATGAAAATCTAATTTCCCTTCCCTTGTTGCAGTTATATACAATCCCCATATGTTGGAAGGAGATAAACTGAGTCAAGAGTCTTAGAAGAGAAACTCCTGAAGTGACAGTAGCCTGAGAACAATTGGGAAGAGAACAAATGTGACCCAGAAAGGAGCACAGTGTAAACAAAGTGATTGAAGTAACACCCAAAGAGAAGGCTGATTAGAGATAGCACCAATAAAAAATTGTTTGATATGTTGTGCAAGGCAGATTTAAGGTGTTAAATGCTTTCTATAAATACGTGGACTTTTTCTTGAAAAAAATAATGTAAACAAAAACCAGTAAAATTAAGATTAGTGGGTTTTGTTTTTGTTTTTTGTTTTTGGTAAACAGAAAATTCAAGCAAACAAAATTAGAGACGTAAAACATGGTAACACTACAGAGCCTTTATTATTTAAAAACAAAATCTTATGTACCTATGCCAATAAAACAGAAAATGAATGGTTTGGGAGAAAATATAAGTATCTAAACCTGATTTAAGAAAAAGGAGCAGGGGCACCTAGATGGCTTAATGGTTGAGTCTGCCTTTAGTTCAGGTCCTGAAGGGCCTGATGAGGGAGGGATTATCATTATCCTCATTTTATAGAAGAGCAACCTGAAGAAATTCAGAGATTAAGGAGCTTCTCTGCTCCCAACGTCATACAGGTAACATGTCATGGCAGGGAGGTGGCACAAAATAGTGTCCTCTATCATGTCATCTAGCGTCAACTTACCTGATTTCACATCCTGTCTCATCATGTTCTAGTTGTATGAAGACAATTTTTAAAATTGTTTTGTGCTTCAGTTCTCATATGTGTGAGACTTAGAAGTGAATACAGGAATCATATAAAGAGTTTAGAATGGTCCCTGAAACATAGCAAACACCCTTAATGCTAAACATAATGCTATTACGATTGTACTAAAACAGGACACAGAATACATAAAAATATGTCATTCACATATATGTACAAAATTTAATTTCTTGATACCTAAAATATCAGAAAATCCAGGAATTTAATTAAGTATACTAATGTGTACTTTGGTTTTTTCTTTTTTTGAAATTTAATTAATTAATTAAAAATTTTTTTCACATACTGTTATACTACTTTCAGGTGTATGATATAGTGATTCAACAATTCCATACTCACCTAGTGGTCATCACAAGTGCACTCCTTCATCCCCATCACCTATTTAACCCACCCCACCCTTCCCTTCCCTCTGCACTGGGTATCATCAGTTTGTTCTCTATAGTCAAGTCTGTTTCTGGATTTCTCTCTCGGTCTCTTTTATCCCTTTGCTCATTTGTTCTGTTTCTTAATTCTGCATAAGAGTGAAATCATATAGTATTTGTCTTTCTCTGACTGGCTTATTTCACTTAGTATTATACTCTCTAGCTCCATGTCCTTGCAAATGGCAAGATTTCATTCTTTTTTATGGCCAAGTAATATTCCATTGTAGATTTATACCTCATCTTTTCCACTCATCAATCCATGGACATTTGGGCTGCTTCCAGATCTTGGCTATTGCACATAATTCTGCTATAAACATAAGGGTGCATGTATCCCTCTGAATTAGTGTTTTTGTATTCTTTGGGTAAATACCTATAAATGTGATTGCAGATCGTAAGGTGGTTCAATTTTTAGCTTTTTTTTAATATAAATTTATTTTTTATTGGTGTTCAATTTGCCAACATACAGAATAACACCCAGTGCTCATCCCGTCAAGTGCCCCCCTCAGTGCCCATCACCCATTCACCCCCACCCCCCGCCCTCCTCCCCTTCCACCACCCCTAGTTCGTTTCTCAGAGTTAGGAGTCTTTATGTTCTGTCTCCCTTTCTGATATTTCCTACCCATTTCTTCTCCCTTCCCTTCTATTCCCTTTCACTATTATTTATATTCCCCAAATGAATGAGAACATATAATGTTTGTCCTTCTCCAATTGACTTACTTCACTCAGCATAATACCCTCCAGTTCCATCCACGTCGAAGCAAATGGTGGGTATTTGTCATTTCTAATGGCTGAATAATATTCCATTGTATACATAAACCACATCTTCTTTATCCATTCAATTTTTAGCTTTTTGAGAAACATCCATACCATTTTCCACAGTGAACTACGGAGTTGCATTCCCACCAACAGTGCATGTGTTCCTTTTTCTCCCCATTCTCTCCAACACCTGTTGTTTCTTATGCTGTTGATCCTAGCCATTCTGACTGATGTGAGGTGATATTGTAGTTTTGATTTTCATTTCCCTGATGGAAGTGGTGATCATCTTTTCATGTGTCCCTTGGCCATCTGGATGGCCAGATGACATACCTGTTTATGTCTTCTGCCTATTTTTTTTTTTTTAATTCATGATAGTCACACACAGAGATCGAGAGAGAGAGAGGCAGAAACACAGGCAGAGGGAGAAGCAGGCTCCATGCACCGGGAGCCCGACGTGGGATTCGATCCTAGGTCTCCAGGATCATGCCCTGGGCCAAAGGCAGGCGCCAAACCGCTGCGCCACCCAGGGATCCCTCTTCTGCCTATTTTTAATTGGATTATTTATTTTTGGGGTTTTGAGTATTATAAGTTCTTGATATATTTTGGATGCTAATCTCTTACTGGATATGCATTTGCAAATATCTTCTACTATTCTATAGGTTGCCTTTTAGTTTTGTTGATTGTTTCCTTCTCTGTGCAAGTGCTTTTTGTTTTGATGTAGTTTCAGTAATTTATTTTTGCTTTTGTTTCCCTTGTCTCAGGAGACTAGAAAAAAGTTGCTTCGACCAATGTCAAAGAAGTTACTGCCTATGTTCTCTCCTTGGCTTTTTATGGTTTCAGATCTCACATTTAGGTCTTTAATCTATTTTGAATTTATTTTTGTGTATGGTATAAGAAAGTGGTCCAGTTTCATTCTTTTGCATGTGGTTGTCCAGTTTTCCCAATACCATTTGTTGAAGAGACTGTCCTTTCCCATTGGATATTTTTTCCTGCTTTGCCAAAGATTAGTTGACCATATATTTATGGGTTTATTTATTTTTTTTCCATTTTGTTCCATTGATCTGTGTGCCTATTTTGTGCCAGTACTGTGCAGTTTTGATTACTATAGCTTTGTAGTATAACTTGAAGTCTGGAATTATGATGTTTCCAACTTTTCTTTTCTTTTTCAAGATTGCTTTGGCTATTCAGGATCTTTTGTGGTTCCATACAAATTTTAGGATTGTTTGTTCTAGTTCTATGAAATGCTATTGGTGTTTTGATAGGAATTGCATTAAATGTGTAGATTGCTTTGGGTAATGTAGATGTTTTAACATTTGCTCTTTAAATCCATAAGCATGGGATGTCTTTCCATTTCTTTGTGTCATCATCAATTTCTTTCATCAGTGCTTTATAGTTTTCAGAGTATAGGTCTGCCTTTTTGATTAGGTTTATCTCTAAATCTTTTATTATTTTTGGTGCAATTGTAAATGGGATTGTTTTATTAATTTGTCTTTCTGGTGCTTCATTATTAGTATATAGAAATATAACAGATTTCTGCATATTGATTTTGTATCCTGTGACTTTACTGAATTCATGTATCAGTTCAACAGTTTTTTGGTGGTCTTTCAAGTTTTCTATACAGAGTACCATGTCACCTGCAAATAGTAGAAGTTTTACTTCTTCCTTGCTGATTTGTGTGCCTTTTATTTCTTTTTGCTGTCTGATTTCTGTGGCTAGGACTTTCAATACTATATTAAATAAAAATGGTGAGAGTGGACATTTTTGTCTTGTTCCTGACTTTAGGGGAAAAGCTCTCAGTTTTACCCCATTCAGGATGATTTTAGCTATGGCTTGTTCATAGATGGCCTTTATTATGTTGAGGTATGTTCCCTCTAACCCTATTTTATTGAGGTTTTCTGTCATGAATGGATGTTGTACTTTGTCAAATGCTTTTTCTGCATCTATTGAAATTCATATGGTTCTTTTCTTTTATTAATGGTTCTTGTCCTTTCTCATGTCACATTGATTGATTTGTGAGTATTGAACCACCCTTGCAACACAGGAATAATCCCATTTGATCACGAACAATTTTTTAAATGTGTTGTCAGATTCAGTGTGCTAGTATTTTGTTGAGGATTTTTGCATTTATGTCCATCAGGGATATTGGCTTGTAGTTCTCTTTTTCAGTGGTGTCTTTATCTGGTTTTGGTTTCAGGGTAATGTTGGCCTTCTGGAATAAATTTGGAAGTTTTCCTTCCTTTTCTGTTTTTTGGAATAGTTTGAGAAGGGTAGGTAGTATTAACTCTTCTTTAAATGTTTGGTTTGGTAGAATTCACCTGTGAAGCCATCTGGTCCTGGACCTTTATTTGTTGCGAGTTTTTTGATAACTGATTCTTTTTTATTTTGCTGGTAACCATCAATCTGTTCAAATTTTCTATTTCTTCCTGTTTGGTAGCTTATATGTTTCTAGGAATTTACTAATTTCTTCTAAGTTGTCCAATTTGTTGGCATATAGTTTTTCATAATATTCTCTTAAAATTGTCTTTATTTTTGAGGTGTTGATTGTTATTTCTCCCCTCTCATTTGTTATTTTATTTGAGTCCTTTCTCTTTTTTTCTTGGTCAGCCTGACTAGAGATTTATCAATTTTATTGACTTTTTCAAAGAATCAGCTCCTGGTTTCATTGATCTATTCAACTGATTTTTAGTTTCTATATCATCTATTTCTACTCTAATCTTTATTATTTCTTTCCTTCTGCTGGCTTTAGGTTTCATTTGTTGTTCTTTTTCTAGTTCTGTAGATGTAGATGTATGGTCAGGTTGTTTATTTGAGATTTTTCTTGCTTCTTGAGGTACACCTGTATTGCTATATACTTCCCTCTTAGGACCATTTTTACTACATCCCAAAGGTTTTGGACTATTGTGTTTTCATTTTCATTTGTTTCCATGTATTTTTTTAATTCCTTCTTTTATTTCCTAGTTGATCCATTCAGTGTTTAGTAACATGTTATTTAATCTCCATGTATCTTTGGTCTTTCCAGATTTTTTTCTTGTGTATGACTTCAGTCTTCTTGAATTTGTTGAGGTTTGTTTTGTGGGCTAATATGTGATCTATTCTGGAGAATGTTCTGTGTGCACTTTAAACGAACATGTATTCTGCCATTCAAAGTCATTGTTTCCTTGTTGATTTTCTGTTTAGATTATCTGTCCATTGACGTAAGTGGTGTGTTAATGGCCTGTATGATTTGTATTATTATTGATTAGTTCCTTTATGTTTGTTATTAACTCTTTTGTGTTTTTGGGTCCTCCCACATTGGGTGCATAAATATTTACAGTTGTTATGTCTTCTTGTTGGATTGTTCCCTTTATTATTATATGGTGTCCTTCTTTGTCTCTTGTTAGTCTTGATTTAAAGTCTATTTTATCCAATATAAGTAGAGCCTTTGGTTTTTCTTTTAATGTTCTAAGCAGTATTTGAAGTCAGAAAGGGTTCCTAATGGATAAATCATTCATGAAGAAAAGCTGCTGAAAATTTCAGCAATGTTTGCAATATTTTCAGGTACAATGAATTTGAAAACCTTTTAGATATTGACTTCAAAACTTGTCATCGAATTTTATACAAATCAATATTTAAGAGGTTTTATATTATCTAATATCAAATGACAGTTTTGAGGTAGTTTTTAAAAATCATGGCTCAAGGTATTATAAAAATTTTGCCAATAAAGTTTCAAAATTAAATTGTGGAAAAAACAAGAGATCTAATCTTTTGATTAAACAATTTTTTGAAAGACTTTCATTTTGTAGAAAAATAAATACAAAACAAGATCACATGTATGATACACAAATTGAGTTTCTCTCTTAAAACAAGTTTGCTTGGAAAACAATATGGAAACTCCTTTAAGAATGAAACACAGACTTATCATATGACCCAGCAACTCTGCTCCTTGAACCCTACCCAAAATAATGAATATGCGTGTTCACACAGAGAAAAAACCATCATTCTAAATTAGAAATATAAATGCAGACTGAACTCAGAATAATAATGGAATTATCCACCATGTCCAAGTTGAGTTTAACCTAGGAATACAGGGATGTTTTATTCATCACTTTAACATATCCAATAAGAATATATATATAATGTAATAATCTCAATAGGTCATTGCAACTTTATTTCTAAACTAAAAAACAAATAAATGAACAAAAACATAAACAAACCCTAGACATTTGGGAAGAGTAAATTCTTCCTAAACATGACAAGGATATTCTATATTAAATAAGCAGCCAACATCATACAACATGGTAAATTACCTGACTGAAGGTCTCAATTCTCTGAACTTAAGAATCGCTTGGGGAAGTTTTAGGACTTTCTGATGCCTGAGACCTTCCCCTGACCAATAAAATCAGAATCTCAGAAGGTTGGGACTCTAGCAATTGGTACACAAGAAAGCTAATTAGAACTAAAGTAGGATACATATCATAACCATTTTTATATAACATTATTTTGGGAGTTCTGGTGCATACTTGTTTTAAAACAAGAAACAAATAAGAGATAAAAATATTGGCCAGGTGGAGATTAAAATCATCATTCATAAGCAATATGATTATGTACTTGGAAACCCCCAGGAGAATAAATTGAAATATTTGAGGAATTTTTAAGAGAATTTACTTACCTATAAAGGCAACTTTCCTGTGTATCAACAACAATACAAATTAGAAGATGTAATGATAAATATTTCATTTAGATTATTAGCAAAGAGAAAACAGAACTAACAAAAATTTTGTGGAATGTAGATAGAGGATATAATAAAATTTAGTTTGGAGAATATAGCCTAGACCTATGGTTTTCACATTGTACTTTTTGGAGTCTCAGGGCAAAGTTGACCTGGTGTGCAATGAAGAGGACAAGGGGTCTGAGTAAAAGGACCATAGGACCCCTACTCCTGCTTTAATTGAAGCAGCTCAACTTTTCTTGTTTTCAACGTTGAGTTTCTGCATTAGATTTTATTCGAAAAAAGAGTTTTGCCATTCATAACAACTAAATGTTTGACAGCCTCTGGCCTCGATGAAGTGTTCTTTAAGAACACCCAGGTCTGGGGCACCAAGATGGCTTAGTGAGTTAAGTGTCTGACTTCAGTTCAGGTATGATCTTGGAGTCCTGGGATGGAACATCATGTGGGGCTCCCTGCTCAGTGGGGACTCTGCTTCTCCTTCTCCCTCTCCCCCTCCTCCTGCTCATGTTGTCTCTCTCTTTTGCTCATTTACTCTCTCAAATAATGTGGAAAACAGTGATGGCATTGGAGATCACGACAATGATAGTGTTGATGATGTTCATGACCCATTGGCATTTTGATGAGGTTGTTGATGTGGGAATAAAGAATAGGAAATGAAGGAGATGTTGATACTGGTGAGATATATATGGGATGCATATCATTTTGATAGTAGAGGTGGAGCTGTTCTGTGTGATGACTCATCCTTCTGCCAGTTGAGATGGAATTACAGGGGCCAGAATTTGCCTGGATGCCCTGTGTCAAATACCTTCTGCCAAGAAGAGAAGGCCTGACTGTTGGGTCTAGAGAATAGATAACACATTTGGGGCAGGGCAACCAAGGGAGTGGTTTTAAAGAGCAGGAGATGTTGGGGGAGGAGACTCAGGTTGAAACTCAGTCCCTAGCAAGGACTGCTTGGGCAGAGCAGGAAGCATGCCTAGCAACATTTATACCACCTCTGGCAGTTCTCAAAATTACACTGCTCTTGCATCTATTGCACATGTGCCAATAGATCCTGTCCCTGTGCATAGTGGAAGGAATGGAAGCAAATGGTATAAAAGACCATTCTGATCACTGACTGTATTAGTCAGAAATCCTCAAATTAAGCAAGATATTTGGGGCCTCATGATTTTACAATAAACTATCTGCTTCAATTCTTTTTTTTTTTTTCTACCTGCTTCAATTCTATATTTCTAGAACTGAGCAAATAAACTCTGGTTTGTAGTAGCCCCACCAATACAAAGGACCCCCTAGTAGCCTAAGATCCTGCTTAAAGCAGCAAGTCATCTCTGTCTTTGTTACAATATAACACAGTAGAATTTATGGAACACATTTCCTGATGAAATAACAATATGGAACAGAAAACATGTCATAGATTCTATGAAATAAAATTCTTATTTTTTTCCAGGATAGTCACCATTTTGGACCCACATGAGGTTGAAATAAACACTATGAACAGCTTATAAGTGAGAACTAACAACTCAGAGTGTGAAGAATCAGAGGTGACCAGATGAGTTAGTTGTGTCCCAAGCTAAATGTCCTAATTTCAAAATTATTCATGTCTTCGGAGCAACGGAATAAACGTTCATTTTATTGAAGAGGTAGTGGTTCTAACATCCACCCAAATTCTGGACTGAAAATAGAAGATTATTAGCATTATAATTTATGTAAATTACTGCTCTATTCATATTAAAGTAATTGGTATCTTTCAGTCATATGCTAATTATTACATAAATAGATTATAAATAATCATGGGAAATTTCATTTTTTAAGCTGAAACCCTACCTATTTAAAGGGTCTATTGTCTTATTGTATAGAAAACATGGAAAGACTAACACTTTACGTTAACTATACTGGATTTAAAATTAAAAAATGAACAAAAACCTCTCCTATTTTGGTGTCAGTTTTTCAATAAAGTTTTGATTGGGGCAAAAAAAATGAACAAAAACCATGAAAAGAATGATTCATGTGTTTCAATGATTTAAAAATAAAAATGCTCTTTGTTGTTCTAAAACACCTATTTGCTAAGGTTTGGTAGGTATATGATATACTTAAGATCTAGAGCAAGAATTCCCAATCTTACCAGAACTTCTTGAATATGTTTGTCTTTGAATATGGCAGTCTTGGAGAGGAAGAATGGGTATAAATTTCTCAAACTGAGTGCATCAAAATCACCTGGAAATCTTGTTAAACAAGGAGCTTCTGGGCTCCATCCTCTGAGCTCCTGAGTCAGTGGGTCAGAGCTGGGGCCGATGATTTGCATTTCTAAAAAGTTCCAGGTGATGCTGACACCTTTGGTCCTAGAATCAGTGCCTTCAAGGATGGAGGTGGGCCGGAGGACTGACTGAATGTGATCGCTTTTCTGGCTCTCTTTCCCCTGCTGGTGAGTAGATGCAGCATGTTTGGATCATGTCCTGTGTCAGAGGCCTTGCCTTTGCTTCTGCTGGTTGCTCTAGGGGCCTTGCCAACCAGGAAATTAGTCTATGCTTATTTATTCGTTTGTTGTTTACTTGATCTGACCTGAGCCAGGGGAGGCCAGTGTTTATGACTTCCAAGAGCCTTTCGGTCCTTAATTCAGAACTAGGCCAAGATAGGCAAGTTTCTTTGCAGTCTTCCTTTGCCAGTGGACAGCATTTTTTCTAATCCACTCGTTCCACTGATATGCATCTTCAAGGGCTCTAGCTTTAGGCGGCATACCTGTGTTTTATATGGCTAGTTTCTGCTTTTTATGACATCTTTTATTCCACTTTCTTTGGATTTCATTTGTAGTTCTGTGACTACAATTTCTCAATGTGAGTGCTTAGATTTTTTTTTTTTTTTTGCCTTCTTTTCTAATATAGACATTTAAGTTCCAACTTTCCACCTGGAGTGAGCTCAAGACTCAGTCTTCCTTTCCCAAAATGGCTGTTAAAACCCACACTTGTTGTTTGGGGAGAGCAGCCAATGCCATAGGGCAGCCAAAGCTGTTAGGGCTTGCTGACCACCCTGGCCTTCAGCTACTTTGTTTTTGTTTTCACTCCTGGGTAAATCCTTCTCAGATTTGTGTTTACAAGTCTACTTGTTATATTTCATAAATCATTCCTAGGAGTTTTGCAGAAAGAGGCTTTTTGAGATCTCTTTTCTATCATATTGCTAGAAATAGAAGTCCAGAGTTAGCACCGCAGATTGTGAGAATTTGATAATACCTACAAAGCCCTTAGCACCCTTATTATTAGCATACCTGCATCTCAGTGGATTACAAGTGGCAGAGGTAAGGAATGGAATGCTACAGGAAGCAAATCCTGCCAGGAGAAATAGTGACAGATGCATAAGAGATTGTGGTAAATTCATAATTTGATAAGATTTTGATAAAGGATTGAGGATCTACATTGTATGCTTCCTGAATAGCCCTAGAAAACTGACCCAATCAAGAGAAGTTTCTCATAAAGAGGGAGAAATCCTGGAATCAAATGCAGGGCTACCACATACAGCTGCTGGTGCTCTACAGGTACAACCCCAGAGGCACCAGTTGTAGATGGAGATGTCACAGCAGTTGAGATCAGACTGAAGACCCAAACCTCCAAGGTATGCATCTTGGCAAAGTTAAAAAGGAAGCAAGGATGTAGAAACAAGCTAGACATTTTTTTTTAAAGGCAGTAATTGGGAGTGTCTCTGCTGCCTCACAGCTGCACATCCTGTGTTAAAAAATAAATTAATAGCTGAGAAGGAATGCTTAGTGTAACTTTGTTTCCTCCTGACATTGCATTTTCTCTCTGTCTGTCTGTCTCTCAGCCCTTGGATTCCTCCAATGATCATGTGGGTAAAAGCAAGCTGTATTCCATCCCTCAAAACTATTTGAGGCAGAAGAACTAACCTCTTGTTGCCTGTCTTGGGATGGCTTATTCTCTTGTCTCCAGCAGTGAACATCAGCTGCTTCCCACACTGTACTGTGTCACACAGCAGACATTTTTTTTTTTTCAGAATAGACCCAGAATCTGGTTGGAGGCTGTGGCCCTTGGGAGGGCTGGTGGGAGTGAGGCAGGTGTTCACCTTTAGACTTGAGGTATCAATCAATGATCAAGACAGTGCTAGTGGACCTGGGAACAGGTGGGGCCTCTTTACCTCAACCATGTGGAGGCCAATTATCATGACAGGGGCTCAAAGTCAGAACCAAAGGAATCCCAGGACAGGACAAGCTCAGGATAGCTGGCACTGTGGTTTCCCTGCACTTAGGCTTTGAATCACCTTGGAGAATGTATGTCTTTGTTTCCCACACATTCAACTTCAGAGTGAAGCCTTTCAGAAAGATAAGACATTTTCCTCAAAATCAGAGAGGACCTAGATATCACCAGGCTGTTTCTGAAGTAGGCAAGAAGAGAACCACGTGCTCCAATTCCAATGGGCCTTTGCTAAAGGGTCAGGAAAGACAAATGGTAAAAGGATGGATGAGATGATGTGCTTTAAGATGCTGGACCCAGCCTGGGCTGCCCAGATTACTTTGTGGGTATCTTTTTCTGTGGAGTACTGAGAGAGCCAGTGGGTAAATCAGTTAGGGGACCCAAGTTTGGGGCTCCATGTGACCTTGTAACCATGGGGATCAAATCAGGACACACCCCTCCCCTCAAAGTAGCATGACTACCTTATGACTTACTGTGGGCACCAGTGATGGTTTTACTTCTGTCTTGGGTAAACTTGAGTGAAGAGGCAAGTTAAAGAGCCTGTTAATATATGTCCAAATACTGCTGTTTGATTACTTCTTTGGCTTTTTTCAGGAGTTAATGGGAATCTGAGAAAGGGAGTGGGGCAGGGGCTGGGGTCTCCAGTGATTCTGTTCCAACCATCTGAGGTCATAATGGGTAGAACATTAACTGCAGGAGAGAAGGGAACAACATATAGACATATCCACCCAGGATCCTGATCAATACTGAGTGGGAATAGAGGCTTTTAAATGATGAGGATAGTATTTGGGATCTAAAGATCATGTTCATCAACAAAACGGTCATTGCAGATGAGTTATATTGTTAAGCTATACACAGAACAATTACCATTGGAGCACTTTGCAAAGTAAGCCATATATGATATTGTATTTGCTCACCGTAACTGCCATTTAGAAAGTTTACTGTGAATTCAACTCTTTGTGCAAATTATTCTTACCACCTCTCTATGGAAAAGACATTGCTCTTTTCGCCATTTTTTTTTTAAATAGATGAGGTAACTGAAGTCCCAGAAGGGCAAATAACTTGTCCAGAGTCACACTCAGCTGGTGGTTCAAGCAGGAACTCTAATCCAGTTCTGAGTTTATCACCCAAGTTTTTAACCACAATGTGAAACTATCTCACAGCAGACCTAGGTAAGGGCTAAGAGCGGCATTTCAGGACAGAATATTTTGGTTTATATTAGGTTGAACTATGTGAAATTGTTGATATTTTATCATTTATGACTTATAAAAATGACAATGTCATATGCTCCAAACTAATAGAGACTAAGTGAATTAACCAATTTTACCTAGGTAGTAAGTATTCTCCTAAGACCCTAAACCCAAGTTCTTTGTACCAATCTGCTCAATCCAAAAGTCAGTGTCTAATTTACTCCCAAATACCTAAAGGTTGCCACTCTTGGGGTCTTGTCACTTTGTGGGGTAAGGGGTTGGGACAAAGATACAGGAGTGCTGATTGTAAAGCATACCTCAATAGAAGCCTTGTGATGAGGCTCTGAGATGGGAGGGCAAAGTCCTAGATAGCCCAGGTTCCCTACAGGGGGAGCAGCTCATGCAGAGGGAGGGAAAATGCTGTGCCTTCAGGGAACTTTACATAGTTGTAATTTTTTATTTTTTTAGAGATATATAAATATATCTATAAAAGAGAGGGGGGGGGCAGAGACACAGGCAGAGGGAGAAGCAGGCTCCATTCAGGGAGCCCAACATGGGACTCGATCCCGGGTCTCCAGGATCAGGCCCTGGGCTGAAGGGGGCGCTAAACCGCTGAGCCACCTGGGTATCCCTAGTTGTACTTGGTTATACCATTAGCCTTTGACTGGAGAGTTGGGGGGGCGGGTTGGGGGGGAATATCACAAAGTGCCTGAAAATGTTAGAAGCTTTTGTCCTTCAGAGCAGCGTTTAGTTATTTTAAGCAATGAAGTGACATAGTCACATCTGTACTTAGAGGACCCACCTGGGTGGTTCAGCTGGCTAAGTTGCTGCCTTTGGCTCAGGTCATGATCATCAGGTTCTGGGATGGAGCCCTGAGTCAGGTTCCTTGTTCAGTGAGGAGTCTGCTTTTCCCTCTGCCTCTCCCTCTGGCTTATGCTCTTTTTCTCTCACTCACTCTCTCAAATAAAATCTTGAAGAAGAATAAGATGATGAAGATGACCAAGAAGAAGACCCTCCCTGTATGTGCATGCAGGCTGGATTAGAACGGTGTGCTCACCCAGAGGACTAGTTAAGTGAAATCCAGACAGGACGTGATACATATCTGGCCTAAGTTGCAGGGAAAAAAAATGCAGGAGTGACTTGAGACTATTTAGAAAGTAGTATTGACAAGGCTTGGTGACCAATTTGGAAGCAGGGAGCATTCTTCAAATGACAAATGTGTTCGGAATTTACACATAGATTCTCAGCCCTAACCAGTTATAAACTTCCAGAAGAAGGAAGAACGAAACCTCTACAATAAAGAGCTCCAGGCCACAAAGAATTATTCCTCTTTAAGAAAGACAGTAACAAGGGAGGAATCTTGCAACCTGGAGATCAGCCATGAAGGATGTCTCCCCACTTGTGACAAGACCAACATCCTATGATATATACTGACCTAACGTATTGGCTAAGATCCATTTGGATTGATGACTATGTTTCATGTGTTGTCAGACACTTTGATCACTCCTACTGTTTTACTAATGGACAAGCCAACTGATCTATTTTATTGGTGTGAGAACACTATGCAAGATACTTATGTTCTGTTTCCTTAGTTACTCATTAGAAAATAGGTTTTTGAACATCTCTCAATCCTTGAGATTAAAGGAAGTTGAGATCCCATAATCACAGAAGGATAAGATTTACTCAAGGTATTGAATGCCCACAGAAAAAGAGGAAAGTTGAGAAACACTTTGGGCAGGGTGGTAGTGTTTATTGGTTTATTTAGTGGTTATTGGAAGAGAAGGCAGGTATAGCTCTTCTGGAACCAGCCTGGACCTCAAACTATCCATCTCATTTGCTTTCAGCCTTATGTCACCTTGTGTACTGGTGCAAATTGTTCCCATTGTTGGAATCTTGTGATCATGTGTATGGTATGACAGCCTCTCTGTAGCAAGTGGCAAGAGGGGTTATAGACAGATTTGTCCCACTGACTACCAATATAGTGAAATACAATAAAAAAAAAAAAAGTAATTCTGTATATACCAAAAGGAAAGTACTGGGACTTTTCTTGGGATTGAAGTGGAGTCAAAACTTAACCTTCCAAAAGAAACTTTGTCTTTTTTTCCTCTTTATTTTTTTGTAAACAAGGGCATCCAGCCTTTCTCTGTTGAAAAGTGAGTTAAAAGGAGGCTGTGTTAATATTAGACATGTCCTTCCGACAGTTAGTAAAGCAAATTTCTAAAGACTAGGCCTTAAAAATATTATACCCATCTAAAACTTGTTTATGGAAACCTTTATTTCTCTTCCCTGTGTGGTCTATATAGTTGCATAAGGATTTTCATTTTGTAACCAGTCTAACACAACGGCTGAAAACTTAAGCAAATGTTTCCTCCTCTTGTCTGTTGGACAAAATAAATGGAAAGAGCACAGACACTTGAGAAGCAGGGTGAAAGGGGTTGGCAGATTATCTAGGAAGAATTGCTTGGGAGTTAAGAGATATTGTCCAGGCTAGAAAGGGTAATTTTTTTCTAGAAAAATGTTCAAACTTGAATGTACATACAAATCACTAAATTCTGATGCAGTAGGTCTGGGTTGTGTCTTGAAATGCAGCGTTTCTAAAAATCTCCCAGGCAATGCTGCTGCTGGTCTTAGCACCACAATACACAGCAAGATTCTGGATTATAATCTGTCTCCCCTTCACTCACCATTCCCCTGGAGAAGAGTCTAGCCCAATGGGAAACCAGTGAGTTGATAGTAGAAAGAGCAATTATTTGCAAAATACCTGCTCTTTGTCAGGAACTGTGCCAAGGACTTTCTCTTCCCTATCTTGTTTATATAAACTAGAACATTACCCTTATTTGAGAGAGAAGAAAATTGTAGTACAAGGGTTTTTGGTTGCCTGTCCACTGTGTTACAGTGTGAATAAAGGATGACCACATTCACGATACTGGGCATGGTGCCATGAATGTAATAAAACATAATATATTGATGTGATTCTATGGCTGGTCAGGCTCATGTTTTTCCAAGGTGAAATAAATCTTACCAAACCTGTTCAAGCCTACCTCTGTTTGGATACCTCAGCTTAGGAATTGGTTCAATGAGTACACTATTTCTGCTAGATCAAAATATCAAAGTTCACCCTCCAGACTGCCCAAACTTCTCAGGGACTTTCCTTAGCATCACCCCCCTAAAAGAAAAAGTCTTTGAAGTCTGGAATGATTCATAGGATTGAGTCATATATTTATACAGTGTATAACTTATATAAACAAAGATGTTGGTCCTTGTGATAAGGAATAACGAAAGCCTACAAACCCACAACTGCCAAAGCCAAATTACAGAGAAGGAGTTCAACCCATTTCTGGTGCTCTTCACTCTTTTGTGTTCAACCAATTATCATTTACTTCTTTCAAGGATGGTGCCTTTGGTGGTGTGTTTAAAGGTCTTTGCCATTCCCAAAGATTCATCTATAATGATCTCCTATGTTACCCTCTAGGAACTTTATAGTTTTGTAATTTACGTTTGGGTCTATGATCCATTTTGAGTTAATTCTTGTGAAGGATGTAAGATCTATGTCTAGATTCATTATTTCATATATGGATATCCAGTCCTAGCACCATGTTTTTGAGAAGACTATCTTTGCTCCTTCATATTGCTTCTACTCCATTGTCGAAGATCAGTTGACTCTATATGAGGCCTGTTTCTGGGCTCTGTATTCCATTTTGTTGACCTATTTGTCTATTCTTTCACCAGTACTACTCTCTTAATTACCATAGCTTTATCAGAAGTCTTGAAGTCAGTACCAGACTTACAAATATGTTCTACAATATTGTTATTATAATGCTATTCCAGATCTTTTGCTTTTCCCTATAAGCTTTAGAACCAGTTTGTTGGGGCAGCTTGGGTGGCTCAACGGTGCCCAGGGTGTGATCCTGGAGACCCGGGATTGAGTCCCATGTCGGGCTCCCTGCACGGAGCCTGCTTCTCCCTCTGCCTGTGTCTCTGCCTCTCTCTCTCCTTCTCTGTGTCTCTCACAAATAAATAAAATCTTAAAAAAAAAGGAATCAGTTTGTTGATATTCCCAATATAACTTGCTGGAATTTTGATGAGGATTGCATTGAATCTGTAGATTAAGATAGGAAGAATGGACATTTTGACAATATTGGGTCTTCTTATCCATGAATATGGAATATCTCTCCACTTATTTAATTCTTTGATTTTCATCAGAGTTTTGTAGTTTTTATCATACAAATCTTATAATTTGTTAGATTTATATCTAAGTATATAATTTGCTGTTTTTAATTTCAAATTCCACTTGTTCATTGCTAGTGTATAGGAAAGAAACTGACTTTTTAAAAATATTTTACTGATTTGAGAGAGAGAGCATAAATGGGAGGGAGGGACAGAGAGGAAGAGGGAGAAGCAGATTCCCTGCTAAGCAGAGAGCCCAACGTAGGGCTTGATACCAGGACCCTGAGATCATGACCTGAGCCAAAGTCATGCTCAACCAACTGAACCACCCAGGTGCCCCAGTGATTGACTTTTAAGTATTAACCTTGTATCCTGCAACCTTGCCATAATTACTTATTACTTCTAGTTTTTTTTTAAATCAATTCTTCCAGATTGTCTACATAGGTAATCATATCATCTGCAAACAATGACAGTTTTATTTTTTTCCTTCTCAATATGCATATCTTTTCTTTTTCTTGTTTTAAATTGCATTAGCTAGAACTTCCAGTATGATGTTGAAAAGAAGTGGTAAGGTGGGATTGATGGAAGCTTAGACGTTGCAGAAGAAAGAAATGAACTTGAAGACACAGCAAAAGAAATTACCTAAGATAAAAGAGAAAAAAATACTGAAGAAAAAAATGATCAGTGGGATTTATCCCAGGTATAAAAGTCTGATTTGACACCTGAAAATTAATTTTTAAAAGATTTTATTTATTTATTCATGAGAGACACCTAGAGGCAGAGACATAGGCAGAGGGAGAAGTAGGCTTCCTGCAGAGAGCCTGATGCGGGCTTGATCCTAGGACTAAGTGTATTTTTTAAATCTTACATGTTGTAGTTTTCTTCAGAAATTCAATCTGAATCTTTTTAAAAATACTATGCGTGCCTCCACTTAACAGACTCAATCTTTCCTCTAGCTTTTGGGATATAGAGAACACAGTGATAACTATTTTAATGTTCTGGCCTGCTAATGCTGACAACTTTGGATTGGTTTTGATTGATTGTTCATCATTATGGGTCAGATTTTCTTGATCACCTGAATGCCTGGTAATTTTTTATTTGATAAAAAAAACATTATGAATTTTACCTTGCTTGATGCTGGATACTTTTGTGTTTCTATAAATACTCTTGGTGTTCTGGGATACAGAGTTCTTGGGAAACACTTTTATTCTTTTAGGTCTTGCTCTTAAGCTTTTTCCCTCCAGCTTTACTGAGGTATAGCTGACAAATAAAATTATAAGACATTTAAAGTGACTTTATGATGATTTGATGCTCATACTACACATTGTGAAAAGATTTTGCCATCTAGTTAATTAACACATCCATCACCTGAGGATTTATCTTTTTTTTTCTTTTGGTGGGAAGATTTAAATTCTACTTCCTTAGCAAATTTCAATTATATAATATGGTGTTACCAACCAAATAGTCACATGCTTTGCATTAGATTTTTAGAAATTAGTCATCTTTGATCTGAAAGCTTATACCATTTACCACCTTCTCCCTCTTTCCTCCAATCCCCACCTACTGGCAACCACTTCTTTTGCTCTGTATGTATGTGTGTGTGTATATGTATGCACACTTGTGTATATGTGTACATACCTTCTTAGAAAGAGATGTATTATAAGGTATCCACTTATATGGGTGCTTAGAAGTTCCATGATCTGCCATCTGCAAGCTGGAAACCCGGGAAGCCTGAAAGCTTGACAGCTGATGCTGTGGATTCCAGTCTGAGTCTGAAGGCCTGAGAACTGGGAATGCTGAGGGCAGAAGATTGATGTCCCAGCATGTACGGTCAAACAAGTAACCTTTTTATTCTTTTTAGGCCCTCAACAGATTAGCTGATGTCCACCCACGCAGGGAATGACCATCTATGTAACTCAGTCCACTCATTCAATTGCTAATCCCTCCAGAAACACCCTCACAAATACCCAGAAATAATCTTAAATCAGCCATCTGGGCATCACATGGCCTGGTCAAGCTGACACATAAAATTAACCATCACAGAGCAGAAGCAAGACTCATTACATTCTAGTTCTCAGAGTTTTCGAGTTCATGAAACCCTCCTGCTTCATACTGTCTATAACATAGCCTAGCTAATCGCTCTAGCCTGAGCTGACTCAGAGTCATTGATGGGGGCTTGGTGACCTTGCGTCTCCTCCCTAGGCTTATTTCTCTTCTCTTCATCCTTCTATATCGGTCATTTAGTAAATATTTAGTGAGTACCTACTTACTATGTGCCAGACACTATGGTAGGCACTGGAGATAGGGCAACAAACAGACTTAGGGATTATATTCTAGTGGATATTTCTGGAGCACTTACTGGGGCCTGCTGGCAAAGCACCTGACCTATGTTATCTTACTTAGTTCTTACTTCATAGGATTGACGTGAAGTTTATCTTTACATAGATAAGAAAACTCAGACCATAGAATCACTGAGGAATGAAACAGGGTTGTGAACCCAGGCAGTCTGACTCCAGATTTGCTTTTAATGTCACAGATTCTGACAAAACTCAGACAAAGGTTCAGATTCAGACAAAACTCAGCCTGGAGATGTATTTGCTTTGATTCCCATCTTTGTGTGAAATATTAAATCTGAGTTTCTGAAAATTGAGTTTGCTATAGTCCCCACTGTTTCAATTCTTTCACACCCAGGCTACTTCTTTTATTCATCTGTTTGACCCCTGAGGGCATTTGGATTTGGATTTCTGCCCACTTCTATCTTACTTTCTTTCCAGGGTAATTTTGTACATCATCCTCCTCTCAGATCTCTACTAGCTATTCCTCAAGTGACTTCTTTATTACAACGCACCCCAACTTTTGCTCCTTTTCTCTTGTCCATTTTTCCTTAATTTCCTGACAAGTTACCTCTTTCAAAAATTTATCTATTTCCTCTGGTTTAGAGCCCTATCCCCATTGGCCAATTGTGGCTCATTACCTCTAAGATTACTGGGGATAAAATTATAGCATTAAGAAGGAAGTGAAAATGGACATAATACAGATTCCTTAAATGTCTAAAACCTTTGAAAAATCCAATCTATTTCTTCAGATCTCAAATAAAACTAAATAAGAGAACAGAAGCTATCATTTTAACTTTTCTCCCCCATCAAAATTTCAAACTTTCAAATATACAATACAGTAGCATAACTATACCCACCATGCTGTATGTTACATCCCCATGACTTATTTTATAACTGAAAATTGTACCTTTTGATTGGTTTCACTTGTTTCTCCCACCCCCCACTCCTGACATCCATCTGCCAATCACCAATCTGTTGTCTGTATCTATATACTCAGGATTTTGTTGCCGTTCTGCATATCAGTGATATTATATGGCATTTGTCTTTCTCTGACTGACATATTTCATGTTGCAAATGGCAGGATTTCCTTTTTTTAATGGCAGAATAATCCATTGTATGTGTATGTACTACATTTTTTGGAAACATAATTGACAGCATTCTATTAGTTTCAGCTATGACAATACAGTAATTACACATTTTTATATATTGTGAACTGATCAACCCAATATGTCATCATTAAAAATGAATGCATTATTTATTATAATTTCATACTGTACATTACATTCCCATGACTGAGTTGTGTTTTTATTTTACTTAGTTATTTTATAATTGGTAGTTTGTATCTCTTGACCCCCTTTACCCATTTTGTACCATCCCTCCCCTAACATCCTTTACCTCTGGCTATCACCACCACTCTATTCTCTGTATCTGTGAGTCTAGGTTTTATTTTGTATTATTTATTTGTTTTGTTTTTTATTTTAGATTACACTTCTAAATGAAAAAAAATGCAGTATTTGCCTTTCTCTGTCTTTTTTCCACTTACATAATACCCTCAAGTTCTATCCATGTTATCACAAATGGAAAGTTTCATTTTTTAAGACTGAAATGTATTCCATTGTGTGTGTGTGTGTTTGTGTGTACATCTTCTTTATCCATTCATCTATTGATGAACACTTAGGGTGCTTCCATATCTTGGCTCTTGTAAATCTGCAATGAACATAAGGATGCATGTATCTTTTCTAATTGGTGTTTTCCTTTTTTTCAGATGAATACCCAGTAGTGAAATTGCTAGACCATATGGTAGTTCTAGTTTTAGTTTATTGAGGAAACTTCTACTCTTTTTCATAGGGTTTACACTAGTTTATATTTACTCCAGTGGTGAATGAGGGTTCTCTACATCCTGACCAACACATACATACATATATATATATATATTTTTTTTTTTTTTTTTGCTGCTAGCCATTCTGACGTTTGTGAGGTGATATCTTACCATATTTTTTATTTGCACTTCCCTGATAAATGGAGAGAATCTTTTCATGTTCCTGTTGGCCATCTTTATATCCTCTTTGGAAAAAGTCTATTGAGATCCTTAGCTCATTTTTTTATTGTATTATTTGGGTTTTTTATTGTTATGGGGTTATATGAGTTATTTCTATATTTTGGATATTAACCCCTTTTGGATATATGATTTGCAGATCTCTGTTCAATAGGTCAGCTTTTCATTTTGTTGATGGTTTCCTTTGCTGAGCAAAAGCTACTTAGCTTGAGAGAGTTCTATTTGTTTATTTTTGCTTTGTTAACCTTGCTTTTGGAGTCAGATGCAAAAAAAAAAATTTTTTTTTTGCTAAGATCAACACCAAGAAGCTTACTGCCTATGTTTTCTTCCATAATTTTAATTGTTTCAGGTCTTAGCATTCAAATCTTTAATCCATTTTGAGTTAATCTTTGTATATAGAATAAGTTAGTGGTCTAGTTTTATTCTTTTAGATATAGATAGCTAATTTTCCAACACCATTTATTGAAAAGACTGTCTCTTACCCATTGTATATTCTTGACTTCTTTGTCATAAATTAACCATATGTGTGTGAGATTAATTTTAGGTGCTCTGTTTTGTTCTACCAATATGTATATGTCTGTTTTTGTGCAGGTACCATACTGTTTTGATTACTATAGTTTTATAGTATAGTTTGAAATCAGAGATTGTGAAACCTCCAGCTTTGTTTTTCTTTCTCAGATTGCTTTGGCTACTTGGGAGTCCATAACTATAGGTTGCTTTGGACATTTTAACAATATTCTTCAATCCATGAACATGGAATATCTTTCTATTTATTTTTTTCAGTTTCTTTAATCAGTGTCTAAGAGTTTTCATTGTAGAGGTCTTTCATCTCCTTAGTTAAATTTATTCCTAGGTATTTTATTGTTTTTGATGCAACTGTAAATGGTATTTTCTTAATTTCTTTCTGATAGATTATTATAAGGGTATGGGAATGCAACCAATTTCCGTATATTAATTTTGTATTAATTTTGTATCCTACAAGTTTACTGAATTATTAGTTGTAACAGTTTTGGTCTTTCTGGCTATCTGCAATATCATGTCAACTACAAATGGTGACCATTTTACATTTTCCTTTCCAATTTGGATGCCTTTTATTTCTTGTCTAATTGCTGTGGCTAGGACTTCCAATACCATATTGAATAAAAGTGGGGAAAGTTGGCATCCTTGTCTTGTTCCTGATTTTAAAAGAAATGCTTTTGGGTTCTACAGTTGAGTGTGATGATGAGTGTGGCTTTGTCATATATGGCCTTTATTATGTTGATATACATGTCTTCCGTACCCACTTAGTTGAGAGTTGTTATCACAGATGGATGTTAAATTTTGTCAAATGCTTTTTCTGCATCTGTTGAGGTGATCATGCAGTTCTTAATCTGTTAATGTGTGTCATATTGATTTGTGGGTATTAAACTATTCTTGCATCCCTGCAATAAATTCCACTTGGTCATAGTATATGAACCTTTTAATACATTGTTGAATTTGGTTTGCTAATATTTTGTTGAGGACTTTTGCATCTACTTTCATCAGGCATATTGGCCTGTACTTTTCTTGTTTCTGTAGTGTCTTCATCTAGTTTTGGTATCAGGGTAACGCTGGCCTTGTTAAATGAGTTTATGAGGAAGAACACTTCCTCTTTTTTGGAAGATTTTGAGGATAGTTATTAAATATGCTTTGAATGTTTGGTAGAATTCACCAGTGAAGCTGTCTTGCCCTGGACTTCTGTTTGGGAAATTTTTGATTACTTTCAATCTCCTTTCTACTAATTAGCCTATTCAGATTTCCTATTTCTTCATGATTCAGTATTGAAAGATTATGTTTTTAGGAATGTACCCATTTCTTCTAGGTTGTCCAATTTGGTGTGTAATTGTCATAGTAGTCTTGTATGATCCCTTTTACTTCTGTGATATCAGTTGTAATTACTCTTTCATTTCTAATTTTATTATTTGGATCTTCTCTTTTCTTGAGTGTGGCTAGAGGTTTACCTATTTTTGTTTGTCTTTTCCAAGAACCAGCAGCTTTTAGTTTCATTGATCTCATTTTTTTTCAGTCTCTATTTTATTTATTTCTGCTCTGATCCTGCTCCCTTTATTCTACTAACTTTGGGCTTGTTTCTTTTTTCTAGTTTCTTTAGGTGAAAGATTGTTTCAGATTTTTCTTGTCTGTTGAGGTTGGCCTGTATTGCTGTGAACTTTCCTCTTAGAACAGTGTTTGCTACATTCCATAGATTTTGGAAAATTGAGTTTCCATTTTCACTTATCTTAGGTTTTTTTTTTTTTATCCTTTGACACATTGGTTTTTCAGTAGCATGTTGCTTAGGGTCCATCTGTTGTAATTTTTTTCCATTTGTCTACTTTTAATTGACTTCTAGTTTCATACCATTGTGGTTAGAAAAGATGCTTGATATGATTTCAGTTGTCTTTAATTTGAGGCTTGTTTTGTAGTCTAACATGTGATCTGTCCTGGAGAACGTTTCATGTGGACTCTAGAAGAATGCACATTGAGTAGGTTTGGGATGAAATATTCTGTATTTATCTGTTAAGTCTACCTGGTCTAATGTATTGTTTAAGGAAGGACATTGTTTCCTTAATGATTATCTGTCTGGGTGATCTACTGGTGTAAGGGGGGTATTAAAATCCCCTCCTGTTATTGTTACTGTCCTTTTCTACCTTGTCAGTTAATACTTGTTTTATATATTTAGGTGACCCTGTGTTGAGTGCATATTTACAAATGGTGCATCTTCTTGGATTGATGCCTTTATCTTTATGGAACACCCTTTTTTGTCTCTTGTAATCTTTGTTTTAAAGTCTATTTTGTCTGATATGAGAATTGATACTACACCTTTCTTTTCATTACCACTTGTTGGGAAAACCATCCCTTCACTTTCAGTTTGCATATGTCCTTAGATCTGAAGTAAGTCTCTTGTGGGCAGTGTATAGATGACCCTTGTTTTTTTTGTTTTTTTTGTTTTAATTTTTATTTATTTATGATAGGCACACAGTGAGAGAGAGAGAGGCAGAGACACAGGCAGAGGGAGAAGCAGGCTCCATGCACCGGGAGCCTGACGTGGGATTCGATCCCAGATCTCCAGGATCGCGCCCTGGGCCAAAGGCAGGCGCTAAACCGCTGCGCCACCCAGGGATCCCAGATGACCCTTGTTTTTATGCATTCAGTTACCCACTCTATGTCTTTTGATTAGAGTATTTACATTTAAAGTAATTATTGATAGATATGTACCTATTGCTATTTGTTGATTATTTTCTTGTTATTTTTGTAGTTCTCTCTTCTCTCTTTTCATTTGTGACTTGATGGTTTTCTTTAGTGTAATGTTTGGGTTTCTTTCTGTTAATTTTTTTATGTATCTATTGCGTTTTTTTGGCTTTTCGGTTATCACGAAGTTCATATATATTGATGTATATCTATTATTGATGTATATCTGTTTCAAGCTGATAAAATGTATTAAAAATACATGTTACATTTTATCAGCTTGAGTGACTCAAGCATTACATTTTTACTCCCCTACCCCTACAATGATTTATGGTTTTTTTGTTTTTGTTTTTGTTTTTTTAATTCACGAGACACCCACAGAGAGAGGCAGACATAGACAGAGGGAGAAGCAGCTTCCGTCTGGGAAGCCTGATGCAGGACTTGATCCCAGGACCCTAGGATCATGACCTGAGCCAAAGGCAAATGCTCAACCACTGAGCCACCTGGGTGCCCCATTGTTTTATGTTTTAACATCATATTTTACATCTTTTCATTTTCTATATCCCTTGAGTACTTGCTGTGGTTGATTTTCACTATTTTTGCCTTTTAACCTTTATGCTAGCTTTTTAAAAGTGGCTGATCCACTGCCTTTATTGTATGTTTGGTTTTACCAGTGTGATACTTTCTTTTGTATACTTTATTTTTAGTTAAGGTCTTTTCTACTTAATGAAGACCCTTTAGCATTTCTTGTAAGGCTGCTTTCGTGGTGATGAACTCCTTTAGTTTTGGCTTGTCTGGGAAACTTTTTATCTCTCCTTCAACTCTGATAACTTTGCTTAGAAGACTATTCTTGGTTATGTTTTTTTCCCTTTTCTTTCAGCACTTTAAATATATCCTGCTGCTCTCTTCTGGCCTGAAAAGTTTCTGCTGAGAAATCTGATAGAAGGTGACCTAGCTCTTACCAAGTTACTCTTCTTCTTGCTCCAGGAATGCACATGCTTGTTCATTTTTGTGTTTGCCAATCAGTCATTCCTCATACAGAGCATTGTCAGGCTCCAAATGAGGCTCTGCAAACACGAGGGCAAGTAAGACTCAACCACCTCCTCAAAGGGCTTCTAATCCAAGATAGTGTTCTCCACCCTTGTAATCCTGTGGCACAAATGATGAATGATTGTTCATTCATTTGTCAGCCTGCCACTTATAATCCTGGATGCATCCTCTTCTTCCTTTCCCTCTTAAGAGAGAACAGAAGGCCAATGGATGAGAGGACTATTATTTGAGAGAGAACTTTTATCCTAATTTACAGAAAATTATTTTTAAGGTATGTTGTTACCTAACTTATGTGTAAGTAGTGAATGATGTGGGTTGTACTGATGTGACTTGCAGGCAATAATATGAAATTTAGAGGCTCGTGTGGCACTGCTTGTTTGAAATGCCCTTTTCTGTTTTATTTAAATGAATACTCAGGGCTTCAACTAGTTCTCATGTTCCCAAGAAAAGCAACTCCCAAATGAGGAGACTCTCACCCTTTTGAGGAGAGGATTTGACATCTGACTTCTTACCTTTGTATTGAGTAGATATCATAAAATATAAAGGAACTGGGAATATTGGCCAGAAGAAGAGAGTGTTAGAGAAACTATGACAGGAGAAGAGAGGTTTATTTTCTTGGTTCCAGGAGAATAGCACCAATGAGAGAAAGCTACAAGAGGTATATTTCACACCCACATGATTTGTTCCCCAAAGCAGTGTGGTCAGCACTGAAATAGGAAACTCTCTGCTGCAGGAGAAAGAACCCCAACAGGAGGATGCCTGAGTGGCTCAATGGTTGAGCATCTGCCTTCAGCTCAGGGTATGATCCTGGGGTCCTGGGATGGAGCTCCACATTGGGCTCCCCACAGGGAGCCTGCTTCTCCCTCTGCCTGTGTCTCTGCCTCTCTCTGTGTGTCTTTCATGAATAAATAAATAATCTTTAAAAAAAACTCCAACAGAAACAAGATGATCAAGACAAAGGAGGGGGATGCCTGAATGGCTCAGTGGTTGTAAATTTATATTTACACAAATGTAAATTAAAAATGGATTAAAGATAAATGTGATACTTGAAACCATAAAAATCCTAGAAAAGAGGGATGTCTGGGTGGCTCAGCGTCTACCTTTGGCTCAGGTTGTGTTCCTGGGGTTCTGGGATCAAGTCCTGCATCAGGCTCCCTGCAGGGAGCCTATTTCTCCCTCTGCCTATGTCTCTGCCTCTCTCTCTGTGTCTCTCATGAATAAATAAATTTTTAAAATCTTAAAAAAAAAAATACAAAGGAGGAATGTAATGAGGGTGAAAGGAGCCAGTGATGGAATGCCTTTGGTCACCCCTAGATTCCCATTATATTGTTAAATATCTCCATCCCTGTTTTTTCTGCCAATATGGCTGATCTTCCCAGTGGGAGAGCTCTGAGGGCCATGTGGTGATGTGAGTGTTGGTGCCTCAGGTCACAGACAGTAGCTGAGCCATCTACTTGGGTGAGAGCCTTCTCATTCACAGGGACTTGAGTGCACTCCAGGGGCCTGGGAGAGTTGATTGGCTGCTGGAGTCCTATGCTGGCCTTAAACCAGAGATGGAGAAGAAGAGGGCCTGTGGAGCTCCCTCCCAAACCCCAGAGTCTGAGGGGAGTGACCACCCCTCACCAAAAGAAGTGAGGCTGCTGGACTGAAGAAGGAGGAGTTGGTCATGGACAGGTAGAAAGAGAAGACACTGTATCTCTGACACTGATCAGAAGAATTGAAGCTGTATACTTGTTGTGGGGTTGGTTGGCTTTTTTTTTTTTTTTTTTTTTTTATTCCACATGAGGGTGGTGCAGGGGTCATCAGCTCTTTAATGTTCCCTGTTAATTATCCAATTCTACCCTTTCACCTACCACAACAGCCCTCAACACCATTCTCTCCAACTTAGAGATTCCCCTCCTCCTCAGTTCTTCCACCTGATTGTCTTACACAAAATGGGAAAACCGGTCTGACAGGTAGGATGGAGGAGGGGACAGGGAAACTGTGTGTATGTGTGTGTGTTTGTGTGTGTGTGGTGAGTGTGGGGAAGTTTAGAACACTAGCAACGTCATTGCTTTATCTCATCACGTCAAGAAAATCTGAATTCTTCCAAGTTGGAAAAATACTGAATTCCCAGTCCTGGAGGACAGGCCATTCTCCTAGGATATTAGGGACGTGGAGGTTTACAGACTCAATACCCTGCTGCCATATTGGAACTTTATACAAGTCTACTTCATGTTTCTTGAAGAGAGAATTTCTCTTCTTACCTGCTATCAAGGGTGTTGCTAATAATTTAAACCTAATTCAGTTTGCATAATGGTCTGGCACATCTGGGACTGCAGCTTCAATGGCCAGATTTGATAGGCTATACACTAGCAAATAAATAACTATGAAAGAGGGAGACAAACTAGTAAAGAGCAAAAACCAAACAAAAACTCCTCAAAAATAAGTGCAAAAACATGGCCAGAATAGAGGAATGGGCAAATGGCTGAAGGCAAGGCGGTTAGAGGTATAGGCTTCCAGTTATAAAATGATTAAGTCTTGGGAATAAAAGGTACAGCACAGGGAATATAGTCAATGCTTTTGTAAGCCTGTTATAGGGTGAGGGATGGTAGCTATGCTTGTGGTGAGCACAGTACATTGTATAGAGTTGTTGAATCACTTTGTGGTACACCTGAAGCTAATATAACATTGTGCGTCAATTGTATTCAAATAATAAAAAAAATCCTGGCCAGTTTCATTAAGTGATGAGAAATAAAAATAATATAAAGCAATCACCTAGAAGGGAACTTAAGGCCCTTTTGGTTTTATCCATTTCTGAGATAAACAATAGAATTAATGCAAATAGTTCTAAAACAAAGTAATAATTTTTGGAAGACATCCCCCAATATTTAACTAGGCACTTATCTCCCAGCCAGTTTGTCTTCGAAGGTACACCAGGAAACTCTATTTTATTTCTCTAAGCTAAAACAGCTACAGGAGCTTTGAGATTTTTTTATTGTTTGTTTGTTTAATGGTCCAGGTGGATATGTGAAAACACCTGCTCCAAAATGTTTGAGATGGAAATTATTATGATTATGATAAAGTAAAATTCTAGAGCCATAGTATCTGTCTGGTAATAGAGAAGCCCAAAATTGTTCCATTCCTATGCTACCTTGGGAAGCAGGTGGACTGGCCTTCCGTACAGACCTTATGAGGCCCTCCAGCTGTCAGTAAGAGTGTCCCTGTGTCCCCCCCACCCCCAACTTGGCTGATTGCCAAAACATTTAGTTTTGTATGTTACTATCATTGGCTAGCCCTAGTCCAAGGATACATCATTAATGTTATCTCAAACTTATGGAAGATCAATAATTGTCAAGGGTGTAGTTGTGAGAAGTAGTGGGTTTTTAAAGATTTTATTTATTCAGAGAGAGAGAGAGAGAGAGAGAGAGAGAGGCAGAGACACAGGCAGAGGGAGAAGCAGGCTCCATGCAGGGAGCCCGATGCGGGACTCGATTGATCCCGGGTCTCCAGGGTCACACCCTGGGCTGAAGGTGCTAAACCGCTGAGCCACCTGGGCTGCCCGAGAAGTAGTGTTTTAAGGAGGATTACCTGAAGGAAATACACTCTTCACACTGTGAACTTTATCCTTGGGTTAACAGACCCTCAGGGAACAGCTGACCTGGACCACGAAGCTATGGCTTCCCACCTGGCTAGTTTGACTGAGCCCCCATGTATATACCACTCTAAGGAGTAGCGTAGGAAGCAGCATCAAGATACTTGATGATGCACTAATTCAAGTGGTTTTAGAGAAACTATTCACGGTGTTTTAGGATTCCTCCTGCATTAACTAGAATTCCAGAATGCATATTTATTTGCACACTCCCTCCCACCACTCCCCCACCCCAGTCCCTGAGGCCCCAAGTCCCAGTCCTTGCAGGGAGGTAGAGGAGCTTTTGGCCTTAACCTTCTCTAGGGTGATGTACCAGGTGGAGAAGCCTGGAGGAGTTTCTTCAGGTTAAGTGGGCTGTGCTGATCGTGGTTCTTTTGCACTGGAAGGGGGACCCCACCATTTAACTAGTTTAGGTAGTCAACAACCATGACTCTGCAGGTTTACTGCAGGGGTTTTATTAGCATCATGAGACTGTGTTAATGAGACTTCAGAGCTTTAACTGACCCTTAACACTTTAGGGACAGATGCTGCACCCTGAGGTTACAGTGAGAGGGTCACTTTCACATAATTTGACAGTGCTGTCTAATGGCCAATTCAAAGATCTGTCTTTAGCGCCTAAGTTGCTGCTAGTAATTCAGCTGCTGTTTAACACAGGCAATTATTGCATCATTTCACACATTGAAACCCAACGCTCAGCCCTAGTGGTTATTGCATCAGCTCAGAACAACCTGCTCTTCCAATCAATTAAACTCACTGCGCTTGAACACAAGTTGCCTGCCAGTCACACTTAAAATCACCACCTCAGCAGTTCATTTCACAATGAACTGCCAAAATGAAATGACCTCCCCAAAATTAATCAGTACCTTCCTTGGGGCAAACTGGCCTTGAAAGAGATTTTCCAGGGTCTTGTGGGAACAGATCTATTGCATGTCTCTCCTCACCCCTTCCCCCAGGGAGAAAATCGTCTCAGGTCTCTGTTCCAGGAATAGTTGTGCTACTCTCTAGCTGAAGTTTGTTTTTGTCCTAGGACACTATGGATGATGAAACTGGTTGTGTTTACTGTTTTCTCCCCTTTATTTATTTTTTTGTTATACCAGTAATGCATGCTCATTCTAGGAAAAATCAGAATACAGAGCTATGCAAAATGAAAAATAAATAAAATAATCACCACACCAATGCTATCATAGCCAAAATGTCAGTTACCCTTCTAGTCTTTTGTGCTTTCTCTTTGTTTTTTGTTTTAAGATATTATTTATTTATTAGAGAGCACAAGCAGGGAGATTGGCAAGCAGAGAGAAGGAAAAGCAAGCTCCCTGCTGAGCAGAGAGCCCAATGCAAAGCTCAATCCCAGAACCCTGAGATCACGACCTGAGCCAAAGGCAGATGCTTAACCGACTGAGCCCCCCAGATGCCCCTCATGCTTTCTCTTTGAATTAGCTGTTAGATTCAGATACAAATCCCAATTGAAATGAGGATTTAATATATAACTGTGGAGAAAAGATGTAGGATATAATAAATGGTACTGGCTCTCAATTTGGAAGAAAATAAAAATGGATTCCTACCTCATACTACATGGAAAAGTCCACTTCAAATAGATTATATATTTAAATATAAAATAATATAGCAATAAAGGGATTGTTTAAAAATCTGGTAGGCTATGTGAATACTCTGAGGGTGGGAAAGACCCTTTCAGAAGCTATAAAAGATAGCATCATTATAGTTAATTTTTAAAATTGTAAAATCAATAGATAAAGTACATTTGCAATATAATAGAAGGTTTATATCTCTAATATAAACTCTTAAATTTGAGGAGAAAACTAGATGATGAAAGATACTCAAGATACAAATGAACAGTTCACTGAAAATAAATTCAAATGGCTAACATGCCAATAAACATATGAGAGGATGCTTAGATTCACTAGTTGTCAGAGAGACACAAATTAAAGTTAATGATAAATATCATTTTATACTTAGACTGGCATAAAGAGCCATAATACCATATGTTGGTGGCAGGAGAGGATGGGGGGATGTACTCTGATACTTCGCTGGTGAAATGTGATGTTGCTAAAATATTCTGAGAAAGAAATTTGACAACAAACATTTGTCAATTAAAATAAAAATTATATAAATAAAATAAAAATTATACGTATCCCTTGACCTAGCAGTTGAATACCTAAGAGTGTAGCCCAAGAAATACAAGCAGTTCTAAGGCTCATGTCTAAGGAGGTTTACTCCAGCATTGTGTTAGAGGGAAAAAACAGGGCACGCTCATCAACAGAGTAGTAGCTTAATAATTTATGATATGTCTCACACAAAGGAATAGGTTTGCAATCAATAAAGAAAGGAATTAAAACTACACCAGACAACGTGGTGGAAATTCTCATAAGATAATATTGAGCAAAGTACATAAAACGATTCTATTTTTGAGGGAAAAGAATTGACAGAAGTGTGTACATGTATCTGAATGAGATGACAATTACAGAGAGCAGTAAGGAAGGATACATATTAGGTTGTAAAAATTGGTTACCTTGGTGAAGGGAAAGGAAGGTGATATGATAAAGAAGAATAAAAGTTGAAAAGGGACAAGGGAGGTAGAGCCAAATTTAGGGGAAAAAAATAAAATACTTCACTAAAAATGAGACTCCATGCATGTGATCATATTTATGCTTTTATATAAAGTTCTATGTATGTGGTTTAAGGGTTGAATTGTTTCCCTAAAAGAAGATATGGGGGATCCCTGGATGGCTCAGTGGTTTAGTGCCTGCCTTTGGCCTAGGGCGTGGTCCTGGAGACCTGGGATCGAGTCCCACATTGGGCTCCCTGCATGGAGCCTGCTTCTCTCTCTGCCTGTGTCTCTGCCTCTCTCTCTCTCTTTCTCATAAATAAATAAAATCTTAAAAGAAAAAAAAAAAAAGGTAGAAAGTTCCAACCCCCAGCACCTTGGAATGTGACTTTATTTGGAAAGTCTTTACCAAGGTACTCAAATCCACATGGGGTCATGAGGGTGGGTCCTGATTGAATTTGACTGGTGTCCTTATAAAAAGGAGAAATTTTGACACAAAGTCAGACACACATACAGGGAAGATGATATGAAGACACACAAGGAGAACACCGTGTGAAGGGAGAGGATTGGAGTGATTTACCCGCAAGCCATGGAATGGCAAAGGTTGCTGACTAACCACAGGGAGAGGCAAGCAAGGAGTCCCCTAGATGTTTCAGAAGGAGCAGGACCCTACCAACCCCTTGATTTCACAGTACTAGCCTCCAGAACTGAGTTGACACAATCTTGTTTTAAGCCACCTAGTTTGTGGTACTTTGTTATGGCAGATCTAAGAAATGAATACAATGTGTATACGTATAAAAGAAAATCAAATAGCAGATTTTTAACCTCCTGTAAGGCAGTAAAGAAACCCTGTAAGTTCAGAGCCATATTTATATCTCAATCCCTTAAGTAGCATTACCATACTGATTTTAGTCCTATTCTACAGTCTAGTCCTAGTCCAGTTCTATTCTTCATTTATACAAACATCTTGGTGTCCATGTGAACTTACTTTTGGAACATGGAGCTGTGGATTTATGTCGGACCTATAGCCGTGGGTTTGATGACCTAGTTGAGCCATACACACTAAAGGAAACTAACCAAGGTGAGAGGAGATAAAGATGTGCGATGAGGAGACCACATAGCCCTTTATCATTTGAGAACCACTCCTGACCTTTTTCCTTAAGCTAATTTGGGTGGATGTCTGGATTTTGGGACCAAAGTTAAGAACCACAGGAAGTTCATGGTGGCCAAAGGACAAATGGTTGCATGTGGAATTCTGAATTCAAGTGTTCAGTTGTGTGGTCCAAGGATGGAGTCCCTCCTATCCTTAATCAGTGCACACTACCATTGACAGTTGCATAGTGGGTCCAAATTCTGTATCTGCAATTTTGATCTTTTGATGTAAAGATAATTTAAAGACAGCAAAGTCGTATGTAAGAACTTAAATTCTCAGAGATTGAAATTAGGAAGAACCAACATATAAGAGATGGAACCAACGTATAAGAGATGGAATCAGTGATCCGTAGTATTCCCCTACTCCCCACTAAAGAAATTGTTTAATGAAAAGATGTAGGAATTCAGGTAGCTGAGGGCAAATTGCATGAGCAAGAATATCTCAGTAGAAGGCTGGTGTCCCATGGAATTTGGGAAAGAGGATGGGAAGATAGAATGTATCGGTGTACCTTTAATACCGAGGGGAGGGCGGAGCCCCAACTGTACGGGCCACTCACTTGGTTTTGGGATGTGCCCATAGTGGAAAGGGAGGCAGCATTCTGACTGGTAATACTTGAGGGTACCTAGCATTAATACCATCAAGAAAAACCCTCTTGCTTAGACTCGATGCTCATCCAACAACCTTCTGAGTGTAAGTCTTCTCTGCAAGTAGACTTCTCTGTGGGGAGGATATTTTGAGTTTTTACAAGCTTTCACAGGGATATTGCCCACTGGGAAATTGTATCTTCTCTGAAAAGGAATAAATGATGGGCCACTTTATGTCAGCCTCTGTTGAATAAGTCCCCTGAGTCCACTTGTGCAGGTAAATTGAAAACACGGTTTCTGGCGAGCTCTCTAGATAACAGCTCCAAGGCATTCTTGTTTTATTAACTGTATCAACTAGCAGATGAGTGTTTGATTGTAAGTACCCAAAGGAAGACGTGGTTATCTTGATGCAAAATCCAGGCAGTGTTGACTTGGAGTATGTGTGTTTATGGACATGTGCTCTGATGTTGAGTTGGCTAACTGGGAACCATATTGGGGGAAGGAGACAAAATTCTGCGTGAGTTCTGGTCATCAATCTTAGTACTGCTTTCCCACAAACCTAGTAGATGACATGAGTCACCAAACAAAACTCTGCATTTAAATTTTGCCTTTTGGCTAAAATGGGATAGATCAAGGTCAACAAAATAAAAATTTTTCCCCAGACCAACACCCTCCTTACTGGCTAAGAATCAGGTTACTCGTTGGTTTGTAAGTTCTCCTAAATAGATAAACCCCAGATATCCTGAACCATAACCACTGCTACAAAATCAGAAGCCCGGATTATAGTTTAATTAGCTAATTAAGCTTAAATGGTTTACTTGTGTGCCAAAAGCAGTGATCACTTACTGCAGGCTGAGTATGACCTGCTTGGCACAGACATCCAACTGTTCTCAGCCCCACAACTCTTGATCCCATTCAACATCCAAATTCAACCTGTTCTTGGACAACTTTAGCTCTGAATATCTTTCCCTGGGTCTTCCCAGTCCACTCTTGAGTTATGGTTATGCCAACCGAGATGTGGTTCAGCTTTTCCTTTTTATAGCAGTTTGTTTCTTTTTGGAACTGACTTGGGGAGGTCACTGAGCTGAGAGGTCACTCTCCTCTTTTTAGAAATTTCTCTGTGGTAAAGTTAAACCGTATATTTTCTAATTCTGGACTCTCTGCTTACTTAGGTGGATTTTCTGCTTCTCTTTAGGGACTGTGGGGCAGCAACTGCCATCCTTTGAATCCAAATGTGTTAGATCACAAAGGACCTTCCTCAAAGGACCCAGAGAAAGGCGAGTTTTAAGAGCTCTGGTGGAAATGGTCTGGCAAGTGTTCAAATTAGAGCCAAACTGTAATTTTCATTAAATGGTAAAAAGAGAGGAATAGTTGAAACCAATATCTGGAAAGGCTTCATCTTGGTATTAAGTCTCCTTAGGCTGTTTATGGTTCTCAGGAGATGCTGTGCTCACTGTTTTGACATTTAAGGAAGAGTAATGTGCCTGACTGGCAATAGGTTCCAGGCTGACTAGATGCAAGCATTCTGCAATTCTGATCCAAAGCCAGGGTTTTGATGTAATATGAAAAGATTAAAGAGTGGGCGCCTTAGTGTTCCCTGGATAACTGATTTGCAGGTTAAACTGTTTGTTTATTCTCGGCTTTCTGAGATTTGTCTAGAGAGGTGATGTGACTGTGGATTTCACGTACATCGTCTTTTTGGTTTAATTTCATGGTTAACCCTTTGAAAGGGCATGTTAAAAATAGAGCAAGTACAACCATTGAGAGTAATGCTGGCAGCCACATTATTACAGGAAGAAGAAATGATAGTTCTCTAAAAATGAAGCAGAATACAGGTTTTCCTTTTTTCCAAGTGCTGGTGTCATTCTGCAGAGAAAACAATGGAGCGGACATCCTGATGGGAAACACACTGGGGTTCCCTGAACTGACTCAGACTAGGTATAACCTTGGTATCAAGAAGCCACAATTGGGTGGAGAAATGTCTCAGGACACTGGCTAAATAGGGTAGGGCTGGAAGGGACTAGTTAGGGCCTCACCTGCCCACATACAGCTCGCCCTTGGTAAAAATGCTGCCTTGTGGAGTGGGGGGTGGGCACATCCTGTTCCTAGGAACTCCCTCACAGCCTCAGGTGGAATGATCCAAGCTGGGTTGGCTGCTGGGTATGTGATATGATTGAGGTGTGAAGCCCCCAATTCCTGACCTTCTCCTAGCTCATCTTGTCTTCAATCTCCCACCTCCCTCCACCCCAGATTCTTCTTATCACCACATACAGAAACACTGGCACGTTGTTTCTTGATTTCCAATATTCTCTCTAGTTATTAAGTCCTTGTTTGCTGCTGGCCCAATTCCTTGACTTAGATAATCCATTGCCCCATCTTCCCTGCACACATGTCCTTCTCCAAAGAGAGAGGAACCTGTGAAGAAAGGAAGAGGGAAGGAAGGAACGGGGGAAAGGATGAAAAGAATTATGGTTACCACGTGGCTCTTTCTATTCTCCAGAAACTTGGTTCATTAATTACGGACTTTAACAAACATTTTTATAACCTTTATTATGTGGTAGATGCTATTTTAAGTGCTGTGAGTTAATTTATTTTTTTTATAAATTTATTTTTTATTGGTGTTCAATTTGCCAACATATAGAATAACACCCAGTGCTCATCCCGTCAAGTGCCCCCCTCAGTGCCCGTCACCTAGTCACCCCCACCCCCCACCCACCTCCCTTTCTACCACCCCTAGCTGTGAGTTAACTTTTTAAAGCAAAGTAAAAACAACTATGATGATATACTTTGTGAGGTAGATTCTGTTATTTTCTCATTTTACAGGAAAGGAAGCAGAGTTGAGCCAAATGCTCAAGGTCATGGCTAGGAAGAGCCAGCTTCCAGCCCAGACAGTTTGGTTCTGGCTCCTTCTCTTATCCACTTCATTCTGCTGCCTCTTCTTTCTGGTATTTTAGTTTTTAAGAATTTAACCTAAACACTTTATGACTATGTGAATAATAAATTTTTACTGTCAGAAATTAGGAAAGGAGATAAAGGATAAAGAAGGAAAAGATAACTCCAATAACTCCGACCTCCAAAAACTATGGTTAACATTCTCATATTTGTAGTCTTTTCTCTAGGAGATATTTGTCCGTGTATGGAGATTATATTACATGAATAATTTCATTTCCTATTTTTTCCTTAAAGACATATAATAAGCATTTTCTAGTGGCCACCAAACACTTTTATTTTCACCAAACACTTTTTAAAACAAAGTTTTAAAATAACTACTAGACATTTGAATTGTGCTACGTTTTTACTCATAAATCTATATGTGTTTTGGTTTATTCTTTTTTTTTTAAAGATACTGTGTTAAGACTATTTGATTACAAAAAAAAAATCAAATTTGTAAATAAAGAGAAAACTATTCAGTTTATAAGTCCATCAAGGATTGCTGGGCATCCTTCCTATGCTGCGCTGTAAGAAGCTGAAGGTATGATGGTGAACAAGAGCTGTTTTTTTCCTTCAAGGAGCTTACATTCTGGTGTAGTAGATGAATATCACATAAAGTGTTAAGAAAGAAAAAGAATCCCTTAGCCCCCCGCCAAGAGATAACCACCACTTACAGTTAGGTAACCTTTCTAATATTTATTATATAAACATATAATTTTAAACATGAATGGGATTGCATTGCTGATGGCTTTATATCCTGGTTTCCCCCCAGCAGTACCACTTGCCATCATTCAATATGGTCAAAAATTATACTGTTAATGGTAGCATAGTTTTCCATTTTTTTGTGTGAAACATAATTCAATCATAATTCAAAATATGTTTTGAATTCATAATTCAAACATAATTCAATCTTCCTTCTGTTGTGAAATGTTCAGATTGTTTTCAGTGTTTTGAATTACAAACAATGCTTCAATGAATATACCTAAAGCCCTTTATAAAATTTCTGAAGCTCAGGTTTTCAGCTTATAGATAATAAACATGTTTAAGACCTTTAATATAAAAAAATACACCACAGCAAGGCTGAATATTTTTCATTCTCACCAGGACCATATGAGGATATACCTTTACTGTGTTTTTATTCATACTGTCTATTATAATTAAAAAAATGAATCTTTGACAACACTTTAATTCCCATTTCAGTTGGAATATATTCAAACCCTGATAAAGGCAAATATTTTTTTCACAAGATTATTGACTATCTGTGTATCTTTTTTTGGTGATTTTGCTTGTTTTCCCCACGTTTTTCTATTAGTGCTTTTTTCTCAAACTGATTTGTAAAATTTCTTGTCACTTTCTCTTTAATTGATAATCATATATTGGATACAGAGGCAGTTGTGTAAGTTAAAGACTGCTGTGTTCCTTGGCTCATGCCTGCCCTCCTCCAGTTTCAAAGCCAGCAGCCACTGGCATCTGTCTGAACGTTCTTCCATAGTTAAATTCTCTCTCTCTGATTCTCCTCTTCTGCCCTCCCCCCTCTTCTACTCCTTTTTTTTCCCCCCTTCTACTCCTAATGATCCTTGTCATTGTGCTGGGCCTCCTGATCAACTGATTAGCTCACTTAGTTCCATCTGCAGTTAATACTCACATAGGAATTACATCTTTATCAATTTATCTTTTTTTATGTATTTCAAGTACATTGCAGAGGTCAGTATACTTCACCCTAAACACTTCAGCATAAGTTTCATAAAGTGGACATTTATTATTTATTTACACCTTTTAAAAAGTTTTTTTTTTTAAACCACAAAACTGAATTTCCCAGGAAGAGCAGAGAATTGGAATCTGGGATAAGCAAGTTACAGCAAAACCATATGGAAATCCTCAGTTTAAAAAAAAAATTGTAATTTTTATATACAAGAAAATGCACAAATTTAAAATATGCATTTTCTTTTTTTTTTTAAGATTTATTTATTTATTCATTCAGAGAGAGCGAAGAGAGAGGTAGAGACACAGGCAGAGAGAGAAGCAGGCTCTATGCAGGAAGCCCGATGTGGGACTGGATCCTGGTTCTCCAGGATCACACCCCGGGCTGCAGGCGGCGTTAAACCACTGCGCCACCGGGGCTGCCCCAAAATATGCATTTTCTGAATTGAACAAATGCATACACTTGTGTAACCCAAAATCCAATCAAGAAATGAAATGTTAACATTGCCTGTCATGTCCATTCCCAACCACTGTTCTAAGGTTTTTTGTTGTTGTTGTTTTTTGTTTTTTTTGGTATTATAGATAAGTTTTGCCTATTCTATTTTTTTAATTTAGTTTTATTGAAGTTCAATTTGTCAACATATAGCATAACACCCAGTGCTCATCCCATCAAGTGCCCCCCTCAGTTTTTCCTATTCTAAATCTTTTTTAAATGGAGTTATTCAGCATGCACTTTTATGTAAGACTTCTTTCACTCAGCTTTTAAAAAATTACTATTTTTAGTATCAATAGTTCATTCCTTTTTATTGTTAATATTTCATTGTGCTGAATATACTATTGCCCAATTGATGCATACCAGATTTCAGTTCTTGGTTCTATAAATGAATTCTTGCACAAGTCTTCTGTGGGCACATGTTTTTATTCCTCTTGAGCAAATATCCAGAAGTAGAATTAATGAACTATTGAGAAAGTATATATTTAGTTTTAGAAGAAACTGTTAAAAAAAAACTTGTATTATTTTACACTTTCACCAACAATATGTAAGAGTTCCAGTTGCTCTAAATCCCCAGCAACATTTGATGCTGTCAGTGTCTTTAATTTTAGCCATTTCAGTGGGCGTGCCATTTGTGGTTTTAGTTTGCATTTCGCTGATGACTAGCATTGGGCATTTTTTCATGTACATATTAGTCATTCATATCTTTCTTTGTGAGTGTATGTTTAAATCTTATGCTCAGTTTTACTGTTTTTTTTTATAGTTTTAAATATTAACTTGATTTGTATCTCATTGGTTTTTTAGTAGATGGTTTGAAATAAAAATTGTTTCCAAATATTGAACTTTCCAATATATTGCCCCAATGTATTTTCAAAATTATCCTTTATATTTTCACTGACGTGAAATGCTATCTTTATTACACTATCAGATATACTGGGCTTGTTTCACAACTATTCTTTATATTATAATGCCCATTCTTTCACTGTTACAGCATAATTTTACTTGTTGTGGACTTAGAATACACATTAAAAGTTGGTGGCACAAACTCACCTTCCTTGTTCTTCTCCCTTTTTCTGTGTTTTCTTACATATTCTTTTCCATTTATTTTTCCAAATGAACTTTACAATCACTTAGCTACATAATTTTATATCTCATTGTGATTTCGACAGGAAAACTTTCACACTTACCAATTGATTTTAAAGAAACTGCCCTTATCTATTTTGCTTTACCATCTAGGAACATAACTTTCTCCATTTATTCAAGTTTTCTTTAATTTTATTGAGTAAATTAAATAAAATGTACTTTGTTTTTTTATATTTTGTATTTGTTTTGGTATTGTGAGACTTCTGTTTTAGATCTCTAATTTTTCTTCTTTTTGTAAATTTTTTTGATATTTCTATCCTTAAAAGACATCACCAGCCACAAACCAAACCAACAGACTAACATGTTTTAATAGACATATCTCAGAACTTGGCTCATCAAGGCCTATTGATTAACCAAAGTGTTATGGGAGAAAACTTTCTAGATAAATAAGGCCATAGATACTAGGTGGGGTCTAGTCCATAGTATTCTATCTGTGGGGATGCCCTGTCCCTTAAAAGCTATTGACACTCCAGAAACTAAGCAGATTACTAGCCTGGCCTTATGTTACAGTCTAAGTCTTTGTAGACTCATGATCTTTAAGGTTTCTTCTGTCTCTGAAGGATAGCGGTCCTTTATCAGTGGTTCTCAGCCCTGGCTATGCCAAAGAATCTGTTTCAATCGGTTTGGGAATTGAGAAACATCTGTATTATTTTACAAGTTTTATTGAGATACAATTGACACAAAACATTGTATTAGTCCATGGTGTACAATAAAATGCTTTGATCACATATATATCATGAAATGATCACCTCGATAAATTTAATATCAGCTCACATAGTTACAAAATGTTTCTTATAATGAGAACTTTTAAGATTTATTTTCTTAGCAACTTTCAAATATACAAGGCATTATTGTTAATTAGACACCATACTCTACAGTATATCCCCAGGATTTACTTATTTTACAACTGAAAGTTTATACCTTCTAACCACACTTACCCACTTCCCCCACCCCCCATCCCCCACGTCTGACAACCACCAATCTAAGAGTTCAATTTTTTAGATTCCAGTTTTTAAAAGTGAGACCATACAATATTTGTCTTTCTCTGTCCAATTTATTTTACTTAGCATAACACCCTCAGGGGCCATCCATGTTGTTGAAAATGGCGATTTCCTTCTTTTTATGGCTGAATAATAGTCCTCTCGTGTGTGTGTGTGTGTGTGTGTGTGTGTGTGTGTGTGTATCACATTTTCTTTATCCATTTATTCATTGATGAACACTGGGGATAATTCCAAAATAGGCTATGGTAAATAATGCTGCAATGAACATGAAGAGGTAGATATCTTTTTGAGATATTTTGTTTCCTTTGGTTATATGCCCAGAAGTGGCATAGCTAGATCATAAGATATTCTCTTTTTAGTTATTTGAGGAACTTCCATACCCTTCCATAGTGGCTGCACTAATTTACATTTCCATCAAAAGTGTGCAAGCGTTCCTTTTTCTCTACATTCTCACCAACACTTGTTATTTCCTGTATTTTTGATGATATTCTAATAGATGAGAGCTGATAGCTTATTGTAGTTTTATTTGAATTTCTCTGATGACTAGGGATGTTGAGCACCTTTACAAGTACTGTTGGCCATTTGTATGTCATCTTTAGTAAAATGCCTACTCAAGTCCTCTGCCTATTTTTAATCTTATTATTACTACCAAGTTTTTTCTATGAGTTCTTTGTATAGTTTAACTATTAACGCTTTATCATTTGCAAACATTTTCTCCTATTCAGTAGGTTACTTTTTCACTTTGTTGATGATTTCCGCTGCTGTGTGGAGCTTTTAAGTTTGACGTAGTCCCACTTGTTTATTCCTGTGTTTTTTTGTTTTTGTTTTTGTTTTTGCCTTTGCTTTTGATATCAGTTCTAAAAAACTCGTTGGCAGGACCAGTGTCAAAGATCCTAACCCCAATTTTTTTTTCTAGGAGTTTTATGCCTTCAGGTCCTGTGTTCAAGTCTTTAATCCATGTGTTCATTTTGTAAGACAAAGGTCCAATTTCCAATTTCATTTTTTTTTCAATTTCGTTTTTTTATCTGTTGCTATCCAGGTTCCCAACACCATTTATTGAAAAGACTATCCTTTATCCATTGTATATTCTTGGCCCCTCTGTCAAAAATTAACTTACCATGTAAGCATGGGTTTATTTCTAGGCTATTTCATTAATTTATCTGTTTTTATGCTAATATCACATTGTTTTGATTACTAAGACTTTGTAATATAGTTAAAAATCAAGAAATGTGATATATCTATCTTTGTTCTTCTTTCTTATAATTGCTTTGGCTATTTGGGGTCTTTTGTGGGTCCGTAAAATTTAAATTTTTTTTTCTGTTATTGTGAAAAATGGCATTGGAATTTTGTTAGGGATTGCACTGAATCTATAGATTGCTTTGGGTAGCATGTACATTTTAACAATGTTCTTTCAATTCACGAACACGGAATCTTTCTATTTACTTGTGTTGTCTTCCATTTCTTTCATCAATATCTTGTAGTTTTAATTGTATAGATCTGTCACTTTCTTTTTCTTTTTTTTTTTTTGATCTGTCACTTTCTTGGTTAAATTTACCATACGTATTTTATTATTTTTGATGCAGTTGACAATACGATTGTGTCCTTAATTTCTCTTTCCAAGTGTTTGTTATTAGTGTATAGAAATGCAACAAGTTTTCATATGTTTATTTTTATATCCTGTAACTTTACTGAACTCATTTATCCTAACAAGGTTCCTTTGGTAAAGTCTTTAAGCTTTTATTTATATAATATGTCATCTGCAAATAGTAACATTTTACTTCCTCCTTTCCACCTGGATGCCTTTCATTGTATTCATTCGTTCATTTACTTATTTATTACTTACTTTTGCCTAACTCTTCTGGCTAGAACTTTCCATACTATGTTGAATAAAAGTGAGGGAGAGTACGTATCCTGTTCTTGTTCCTGATCATAGAGGAAAAGCTTTTAGGTTTTCAGTGTTGAGAATGTTGTTAGCTGTAGACCTGTCATATGCTGGTCTTTATTATGTTCTTCTATGATAGTTTGTTGAGAAGTCTTATCATGAATAGATGTTGATTTTGTCAAATGCTTTTTCTGCATCTGATGAAATGACCCTATAATTTACCCTTCATTTTGTTTTGTGGTGTATTACAATGATTGATTTGCAGATGCTGAACCATCTTTGCATCCCAAGATAAATCTCACCTGATCGTAGTATATGACCTTTTTAACGTATTGTTCAATTCAATTTGACAATATTTTGTTGAGTATTCTTTCATTTATGTTCATTACAGATATTGGCCTGTAATTCTCTCTCTTTTTAAGAGTGCCTTTGTTTGGGTTGGTGTCAAGGTAATGCTGGCCTTGTAAAATGAATTTGGAAGTGTTCTCTCCTCTTCTGTTTTTTGGAAGAGTTTGAATAGGATTGTTATTAATTCTTTAAGCATTAGTTAGAAGTCACCAGTGAAGCCATCTGGTTCTGGACTTTTGTTTGTTGGAAGGTTTTTGATTACTAATTCAATTTCCTTACTAGGAATTGGTCTATGCAGATTTTCGATTTCTTCATTATTTAATTTTGAAAGACTATGTTTTCCTAAGAATTTATCCATTTCTTCCAAGTTGCCTAATTTGTGTCATATAATTTTTGCAGTAATCTCCAAAGATCCTTTGTATTTCTATGTTGTCAGTTGTAACTTCTCTTTCATTTCTGATTTTCTGAGTCCTCTTTTTTTGTGTGTGTTAATATAGGTGTAGCTTTGTCATTTTTTTTTCTTTTCAAAGAATTAGCTCTTTAGTTTCATTGATCTTTTCTATTGTCTTTTTGGCCTTTATTTCCATGCTGATTTTATTATTCCTATCCATTTACTAACTTTGGACTTTGTTCTTCTTTTTCTTGTTTCTTTAAGGTGTAAAGTTAGACTTTTAAAGAGTTTCTTGTTTCTTGAGGTAAGTCTGTATTGCTATGAACGTCCCTTTTAGAATTGCTTTCCTACATTCATAAATTTTGCCATGTGATTTTTCTGTTTTCATTCATAGATATTTTTTACTTCTCCTTTGATTTCTTTGATGACCCATTGGTTGTCGAGTAGCATTTTTTGTTTTTTAGTCTCTACATTTTTGTTTTTTCTAGTTTACTTCTTGTTACTAACTTCTAGTTTCATACTATTGTGATCAGAAAAGGTGCTTGATATGATTTTCATTTTATTGAATTCATTCAGACTTAAACTTTTTTTAATTCAATTAACCAGCATATAGTACATCCTTAATTTCAGGTGTAGTGCTCAATAATCTATCAGTTGCATATAACACCCAGTGGCCATTACATCACATTCCCTCCTAATGCCCAATCACCCAATTACTATATCCTCTACCTACCACCCCTCCAGCATCCCTTAGTTTATTTCCTATATGTAAGCGTCTTTTATGGTTTCTCTCTCTCTCTGATGACTCCCATTCAGTTTTATCTCCCTTCCCCTTTGATCCTCTACACTGTTTCTTATACTCCACATATGAGTGAAACCATACTTAAATTGTCTTTCTCTGACTTATTTCAGTTAGCATGATACCCTCCAGGTCCATCCACAACAATGTAAATGGTAAGTATTCATCTTTTCTGATGACTGAGTAATATATATATACACACCACATCTTTATCCATTCATCTGTTGATGGATATCTCAGCTCTTTCCACAGTTTGGGTATTGTGGACATGGCTGCTATAAACATTGGGGTGCAAGTGCTTCTTCAGTCACTATGTCTGTATATTGGGGGTAAATACCAAGTAGTGCAATTGCTGGGTCATAGAGTAGCTCTATTTTTAACTTCTTAAGGAATGTCCATACCATTTTCCAGAGTGGCTATACCATCTTGCGTTCCCACCAACAGTGCAAGAGGGTTCTCCTTTCTCCTCATCCTTGCCAACATTTTTTGTTTCCTGTCTTGTTACTTTCAGCCATTCTGACTGGTGTAAGGTGGTATCTCATTGTGGTCTTGATTTGTGTTTCCCTGATGCCAAGTGATATGGAGCATTTTTCCATGTGTCTGTTGGCCACTTGTATACCTTCTTTGGAGAAATGTCTGTTCATACCTTCTGCCCATTTCTTGACTGGCTCGTTTGTTTCTTGAGTGTTGAGTTTGGTAAGTTCTTTATAGATCTTGGATACTAGCCCTTTATCTGATATATCATTTGCAATATCTTCTACCATTCTAGAGTTGCCTTTTAGTTTTGTTGATTGCTTCCTTCGCTGTATAGAAGCTTTTTATCTTAATGAAGTTCCAAGATAAAATTTGTTTTTGTTTCCCTTGCCTTTGGAGACATGTCTAGCAAGAAGTTGCTGCGGCCGAGGTTGAAGAGGCTGCTGCCTGTGTTCTTCTCTAGCATTTTGATGGATTCTTATCTCACATTTAGGTCTTTCATCCATTTTATCTTTGTGTATGGTGTAGGTAAATGGTCCAGTTTCATTCTTCTACATGTGGTTGTCCCATTTTCCTACCACTGTTTATTGAAGAGACTTTTCCCATTGGACATTCTTTCCTGCTTTGTTGTAGAATAGTTGACCATAGAGTTGAGGGTCCATTTCTGAGTTTTCTATTCTGTTCCACTGATCTATGTGTTTGTTTTTGTGCCAGTACCATACTGTCTTGATGATCACAGCTTTGTAATAGAGCTTGAAGTCAGGCATTGTGATGTCACCAGCTTTGGTTTTCTCTTTCAACATTCCTTGGGCTATCCGGGGTCCTTCTAGTTACATACAAAGTTTATGATTATTTGTTCCAGCTCCTTGAAAAATGTCTATGGTATTTTGATAGGGACTGCATTGAATGTATAGATTGCTCTGGGTAGCATAGACATTTTAACAATAATTATTCTTTCAGTCCATGAACATGGAATGTTTTTCCGTAAGTGTTAGGTAGTTTTTAGAGTATATATCCTTTACCTCTTTGGCTAGGTTTATTCTTAGGTATCTTACAGGTTTTGGCACAATTATAAGTGGGAAATTTGCTGAATTCCTGAATGAGTTCTAACAATTTTAGGGTGGAGTCTTTTGGGTTTTCCACATAAATTATCATGTCATCTGTGAAGAATGAGAGTTTGACTTCTTCTTTGCCTATTTGAATGCCTTTTATTTCTTTTCATTGTCTGATGGCTTCTAGTACTATGTTGAACAACAGTGGTGAGAATGGGCATCCTGGCATGTTCCTGACCTTAGGAGAAAAGCTCTCAGTTTGTCCCCATTGAGAATGATATTTTCTGTGGGATTTTTATAGATGGCTTTTATGATATTGAGATATGTTCTCTCTATCCCTACACCATGGAGAGTTTTCATTGAGAAAGGATGCTGATTTGTCAAATGCTTTCTCTGCATCAATTCAGAGGATCATATGACTCTTGTCCTTTCTTTTATTAGTGTGATGTATCAAACTGATTGATTTGTTCAATCAGCCCAGAATAACTTGCAGTCCAGAAACTTGCAGCCCAAGTTCTTTCCCACTTAGTCATGGTGAATAATCTTTTCAGTGTACTGTTGGATCCTGTTGGCTAGTATCTTGGCGAGAATTTTGGCATCCATGTTCATCAGGGATGTTGATCTGTAATTATCCTTTTTGGTGGAGTCTTTGTTTTTGGGAATCAAGGTGATACTGGCCTCAGAGAGTTTGGAAGATTTTCTTCTATTTCTATTTTTAAAAACACCTTCAAAAAATAGATATTAATTCTTCCTTAAATGTTTGATAGAATCTCCCTGAGAAGCCATCTGACCCTGGACTCTTGTTTGTTGGGAGATTTTTGAGTACTGCGTCAATTTCCTTTCTGGTTATAGGCCTGTTCAGGTTTTCTATTTCTTTCTGTTTCAGTTTTGATAGTTTATATGTTTCTAGGAATGCATCCATTTCTTTCAGACAGCTTAATTTGTTAGCATATGGTTGTTAATAATAACGTTCTTATAACTATTTGTATTTCTTCAGTGTCGGTTGTGATCTCTCCTTTCATTCATGATTTTATTAATTCTCTTTTTTTTTGATAAGTCTGGTTAGAGGTTTATTGATCTGTTAATTCAAAAAAACAGCTTCTTGTTTCCTTGATCTGATCTACTGTTCTGGTTTCTATTTCATTGATTTCTGCTCGAATCTTTATTATTTCTCATCTCCTGCTTGGTTTGGGCTTTATTTGCTGTTCTTTCTCTGTCTCCTTTAGGTGTAAGGTTAGTTTGTATATTTGAGATATTTCTAATTTTTTGAGAAAGGTTTGTTTTGCAATGTACTTCCCTCTTAGGACTGCCTTTGCTATGTCACAAAGTTTTTGAACAGTTGTGTTTTCATATTCATTCATTTCCATGCATTTTTAAGATTCTTTTTTAATTTCCTGGATAACCCATTCATTCTTTAGTAGGATACTCTTTAACCTCCAAGTGTTCACATTCCTTCCAACTTTCCTCTTGTGATTGAGTTCAAGTTTCAAAGCATTATGGTCTGAAAATATGCAGAGAATAATCCCAAGCTTTTGATATTGACTGAGACCTGATTTGTGACCCAGTGTGTGATCTATCTGGAGAATGTTCCAAATGCACTTGAGAAGAATGTGTATTCTGTTGCTTTAGGATGGAATGGTCTATATATATCTGTGAAGTCCATCTGGTCCAGCGTGTCATTCAAAAACCCTTTTCTGGGATGCCTGGGTGGGCTCAACGGTTGAGCGCCTGCCTTCAGCCCAGGGCATGATCCTGGGATTTGGGATCGAGTCCCACATCGGGCTCCCTGCATGGAGCCTGCTTCTTCCTCTGCCTGTGTCTCTGCTTCTCTCTCTGTGTCTCTCATGAATAAATAAATTAAATCTTAAAAAAAACCCACCTTTTCTCCTTATTGATCTTCTGCTTAGATAATCTGTCCATTGCTGTGAGTGGGGTGTTAAAGTCCCCTATTATTATCAGTGTGTTTCTTAATTGGTTTATATAATGTGCTGCTCCCAAGTTAGGAGCATAAATATTTATAATTGTTAGATGTTCTTGTTGGAAAGATCCCTTAAGTATGATGCAATGTCCCTCTTCATCCCCTACTACAGTCTTTGGTTTAAAATCTAATTTGTCTGACATGAGGATTGCTACCCCTGCTTTCTTTTGAGGTCAATTAGCATGATAAATGGCTCTCCACCCCCTCACTTTCAATCTGGAGATGTCTTTAGGTCTAAAATGAGTCTCTTGTAGACAGCATAAGGATAAGTCTTGCTTTTTTGTCCAGCCTGGTACCATGTGGTACCATGTATCTTTTGATTGGAGCATTTAGCCCATTTACATTAAGAGTAACTATTGAAAGATTTAGTGCTATGTATTTCCTGTGAAGTCTGTTTCTATAGATTGTCTCTATTTCTTTCTGATCTATGTTATTTTTGGGCTCTCTCTTCTCTTGGAGGATCTTTAATATTTCTTGCGGAGATGGCTTAGTGGTCACATATTCTTTTAGTTTTTATTTTTCCTGGGAGTTCTTTATTTCTCCTTCCATTCTGAATGACACCCTTGCTGGATAAAGTATTCTTAGCTGCATATTTTTCTTATTTAATAGCCTGAATGTATCATGCCAGCCCTTTCTAGCCTGCCAGGTCTCTGTGAATAGGTCTATTGCCAGCCTAATGTTTCTACCCCTGTAGGTTGACAACCTCTTTTCTTGAGCGGCTTTCAGGAATCTCTATCTCTGAAATTTGCAAGCTTCACTATTATATGTTGGGGTGTTGATCTATTTTTATTGATTTTGGGATGGGTCCTCTCTACCTCTTGGACTTGAATGTCTGTTTCCTTCCCCAGATTAGGGAAGTTCTCAGCTACAATTTGCTCAAATATACCTTCTGTTACTCCCCCTCCTTCCTGGAGCCCCAGTAGTTTTAATGTTATATAGCATTAGTGATTTCTCAATGCCTCACCTTGTGGTCCATTATTGTTTTTCTCTTTTCCTCAGTTTCCTTTCTTTCCATCAACTTGTCTTCTATGTCAGTTACTCTGTCTTATGTCTCATTTACCCTAGCTGTTAGAGCACCCAATTTAGACTGCATCGAAGTTAAAGCATTTTTAATTTCTGCCTGATTAGATTTTATTTCTACACTAAGCGATCCTCCAGTGTCTGTTATGCTTTTTTCAAGCCCAACTAATAACCTTGTAGTCCTTATCTGAATTTCAACTTTGACATTATACTTATATACATATTGATTAGATCTGTGGCAGTGTATTACTTCTGGCTCTTTCTTTTGTTGTGAATCCCTCCTTCTAGTCATTTTGCCCAAAGAATGGATGAATGAGAGAAAAAAAATCATTAATATCAGCATGACCCAAGTGAAACACACACTAGACAAATCTGAAGAGGCCAGAAACCAAAAAAGAAAAGGAAAAAAGAAGGGGGTAAGGAGAGAGAATATAATCTCTCAAGTGGACAAAACAAGGTGGTCTACTTGGTCCTGAATGTATTTTGGTCAGTATGTTAGAAGACACTAAATCCAAAAATTGTAAAGAAAGCAAAAATTGTATATATACAAAAATAAATTTGAATAGTGAACAGTGAAAGGAAGCCCACAATGAGGAATATATCTATAAAATGTAAATGTAAAAAGTGAAAGCTAAAAAAGACTTAAAAACAAGGAATTGATAAAATAAGAAACTAGTTGAAAAAAAAGAAAAATTGATAAAATAGGAAACTAGTTGAAAAAGGAGAAAAGAAAAAAGAAAAGGAAAAATTTTAACTGATGGATAAATGCATCATGAAAAAAATCTCAAATTCTGTATACTATATTCCCCCTGGCAATAGAGTTTTGCAGTCCTGTGTGCTCTGTAAACTTGGTGTTCCCTGTTCTTCCAGCTGGGGGAGGGGCCTACTGCGTTGATTCTCAAGTGTCTTTGGATGGAGTTGTACTACCCCTTGCCAGGGTGCTGGGCTCAGGATAAGCTTCTTCTGGTTGGTCTATGTTGCTTTTGTTCCCTGAAGGCTTTCTTCAGCTCTTTAGAGGATGAAAATAAAAATGGCCTCCCTGGATGGATCTCTAACCCTGGAGCTGAAAGATCGTCATCTCCTTTCTCAAGTAAAGCCTCAGGGATGAGCGGTCTTCATTTCTGTGTGTGCCAAACTCTGCAGACTTCTGTGGTGTGTGTCAGCATGGATCCTCCCAGGTGAAGGCAGAGGGTCCTCTGTTTTTGTCCTTTGAAGGGTCCTTGGAGGGAGAGCGATTGCCTGATCATGCCCCAGTTTGCAGTTCATGGAGAACAGAGCTGAGAGCCCCCTCCTGGGCTCATTGACTATAACTGGTTTCCCTGCTCCAATGTTTGGAAACTCTGCTAACTCAGGGACCTTTGTTCTTTCTGTGACTCCAGGGATCTTGAGACCACACTGTCCCTCAGTGTCCCTTCACTGAGCAGGGACATCTCTCACTGGAGCAGATTTTGAAAGGTTCTAATTTTGCCCTCTAGGGCTCTATCATTTTCCGGTGCTGGCTTATGGCCTCCCTGCCCCTGCCATTTATCTTCCCATATATCCCCTGAGATTCACTTTTCTGTACCTCCTACCTTGCAGTAAGTGGTTGCTTTTCTATTAGTAGAATTTCAGCCATTCTTTTCTTATAATCTCAGGTTGAATTCTTAGGTGTTTGGAATGATTTGATTTTTATCTAACTAAATTCAGGGGAGAGACCAGAAGAAATAAGGTCCTCCAGTCTTCGGCCATCTTGCCCTGCTTCTGAATTCGTTACGACTTGCTTAGTGATCTAATATTTGAGCTTTCCTGGAGAATGGTCCAATATTCCACTTGAGAAGAATATGTATTCTGCTTTTGAATGGAATGTTATATAAATGTCTGTAATATCCATCTGGTCTAATGTGTTAAGTCCAATATTTCTTTCTTGATTTTCTTTCCGGATGATCTATCCATTGTTGAAAAGAGGCTATTGAAGTGCCCACTATACTTGTATCAGTGTCTATTTCTCCCTTTAGGTCTGTTAATATTTGTTTCATATATTTTGGTGCTCCCATGTTGGATTTATATATATATTTACAGGTGTTATATCCTCTTGTTGAATTGACTCATTTATCATTATATAATTACCATCTTTGTTTCATTATAGTTTTTCTATTCTATTTCATCTGTTATAGGTATGGCTACTCCTGCTCTCTTTTGGTTTCCATTTGCACAAATATCTTTTCCAGCCATCGCTTTATGCCTGTTTATATCTTTAAGACTCAAGTGAGTTTTTTGTGGGCAGCAGATATTTGGGTTTGTTTTTTATCTACTCAGCTACTCAGTGTCTTTTAATTGGAGAATTTATTCCACTTAGATTTAAAATAATTATTAATAGGTATGAACTTGCTGTTGCCATTTGATTAATTGGTTTCTGGCTGTGCTACAATTCCTTTGTTCTTCTCTCACTGTTTTTCTTTGTGATTTGATGACTTCCTGTAGTAGTTTGCTTAGATTCCCTTCTCTTTCTCTTTTGTGAATTTACTGTAGTTTTCTGCTTTGTGGTTACCATGAGGCTTATATAAAACAACTTATAATTGTCTATTTTTAATAATAACAAGTTTGAACTTATACAAAAACTCTGCATTTTTACTTCCAACATTTTATCTTTTTGATGTCATAATTTACACCTTTTAATTGTGTGTTTCCCTTAGCAAATTACATAGTTATAGTTATTTTTAACACTTTTGTCTTATAACTGTCATACCAACTTTATATGTGATTTATCCATCACAATTACAACATTAGAGTATTCTGAATTTAACTATATATTTGCTTTTACTGGTGAGACTTCAACTTTCATATGTTTTCCTGTTACCTCTTATCATCCTTTCCTTTGAACTTGAAGATATCCTTTTAACATTACTTGAAAGACCAGTCTTGTGATGAACTCCTTCAGCTTTTGCCTCCTAGAAAACTCCTTCTCACTTTTTCAATTCTGAAGAACAAATTTAAACATATTATGCTACTCTCTTCTGGCCTGCCAAGTTTCTGCTGAAAATTCTGCTGATAGTCTTATGAGGGTTTCCTTGTATGTAGAAAGGTGAGGTTTTTTTCTTGCTATTTTTAAGATTTGCTCCTTATTTTAACTTGATTTTTAATTATAATGTGTCTTGGCATGTATCTCTTTAGATTCATTTTACTTGAAACTTTCTGGGCTTCTTGGATCTGGGTGTGTGTTTCTTTTTCAGGTTAGGGAAGTTTTCAGCTATTATTTCTTTGAGCAAGCTTTCTTTCCCCTTTCTTTCTCTTTTCTCCTCTTCAGACCCTTATAATGCAAATATTGGTCTTCTTGGTGGTATTCCATATATCTCTTAAGCTATCTTCATTCCTTTTTTCTTTTTTCTCCTCTGTTTGAATGAATTTCTCTGCCCTGTCTTCCAGTTCACTGATTCTTTCTCTGCTTAATCTGATGTGAATCGCTCTATTGAACTTTTTTTTTAAGATTTATTCATTTATTTTAGAGAGAGAGCGAGCATGAACAGTGAGAGGGGAGGAGGGAGAGTATCTTCAAGCAGACTCCCTGCTCAGTGGGGAGCCCAACACAGGGCTTGATTATACAACCTATAAGATCATGATCTGAACCTAAATTGAAAGTTGGACACTGAACTGACTGAGCCACCCAGGCACCCCTCTATTGAATTTTAAAATTCAGTTATTCTTCACTTTTGTTTGTACGTTCTTATATTTTGTCTCTTTGTTGAAATTATCACCCCATCCATACACTGTTCTAACCTCAATGAACATCTTCATGGCCATTATTTTAGCTCTTTTATCATGTAATTCACTTATATTCATTTCTTTAAGGTCTATTTCTGAATTCTTATCTTGTTCTTTTGTTTGGAACATATTTCTCTGGTCCTTCATTTTACTTGACTCCCTGTGTTGTTTCCTGTGCATTAGATAAAATAGCCACCTCTCACATGGTCTTCCATAGAAAATGAACCTTATCATTCAGCCTGTCCCTAGTTCTCAAACCTTTGTGACTGTCTCTCAAACCTTTGTGATTATCCAAGCAACTCTTTTTGTTCTTAGTGGCTTCCAGGAATTGATCTATGTCAAGATCTGACAGTGTCCCAAATGGGAGGATCTTAGCACCTGCATGCAGGCTGTCTGGAAGCCAGACTCTCAGGCAGCATCTTTTAAAGTATGCAATTAGACCTCTTTTAGGAGAAGACTGGGATATGGGTATTTCTCTGTTCCCTCTGTGCCGAACTCTTCAGACTCCAGAGGAATTGGAGGTACTGGTGACTGTAAGTACTAAGGTACTGGTGACTGTAAGTTCCACTGGCTACTGGAGCCAAGAAATCAAGGCGTGTGTCCCATGGGTGGCAGATGTAAAAGCTGGACCACCAGACATGTGCAGAAGCTTTTTTAACGGAAAGACCAACAGTCTGATACAAGGTAAAGAGATAGCCCAAAGGTGGTACCTGCCAGCAAGTGGCAGACACATTTGAAACCTGACCTTCAGGGTGCAGCTCTTAAGATATGCAAAGAGGCTTGTTACATGGAAAAACTAAGAATTGGCCATTTCTGACTGCTACCTTTGTGCTGATCCTTGAGAGAATAGACAGTTAAGTACTATTGGCTACACTCCTATTGAACCTGTAAACATAAGCCCACTGGCAAACAAAGCCAGATGATCAAGGGGGTGCATCCTCTGAGCATCAACTGGATGTGTGAAAAGCTGGGCACGGGGAGAGCGTAAAGATGGTACCCAACAATCTTGCTAGTTTCTAGAGATGACTGTAGTCTGTACTAGATTTGTGTTAAATTGGGAGCTTAACCCTCAGTCTGTGCTTTTAAGATAAGCAAAAAGGTTTGTGTTTTGTTTTGTTTTGTTTTATTTTGTTTTTCAGGGAATGACTGCAAAATAGCATTTCCATCTGTTGCCTTTATCCTGAGCTCTGGGCAGATAACCACTGTGAGTCCTTGGGAGCCTATTTATTTCCTATAGGCTTGTGAATCTCAGGGATGTAAACCCCACTGGCTTCAGAACTGGGTGTTTTGGGACACATTCCTTGGATGGAAGTCCTGAAATTTAGGGTGCTAGATGTTAGGCATGTCCAAACCCTTCACTCCTCAGGGAGAAGCTGGGAGTTGTGGTTTCTTTCCCAAATATATGTCACTTTGCTAGGGGTTGAGTTTATGGTGAGATTGTATCCCCATCTCTCTTACCCATTTTAGTGTGAAATATTTTTTCCTAGTTTGCCTAATGTATAGGAGTTGCTCAGCTGGTTTCTGGCTTTCTTTCAAAGGGACTTGTTCCATATGTAGCTGTGGGTTTGGTGTGTCCATGGGAGGAAGAGCCTGCTATGTTGCCTTCTTGAACTGGAACCCTGGAACATATTTTTAAAAATCTTCCCCTGATAATTCTTAACTTGCTTCCATGGTTGAGAATCATTACTCTAATTCTTATCTAAAGAACTGGGGTGGAAATTTTTGTAGTGTTTCCTTGGAGTCTTTACAGTGGATTGAAGAAAGGAAGGTTCATCTTTCCATTTAAAAGGCCCCATTCCTGGGCAGCCTGGGTGGCTCAGTGGTTTAGCACCGACTTTGGACCAGGGTGTGATCCTGGAGACCCGGGATTAAGTCCCACGTCAGGCTCCCTACATGGAACCTGCTCCTCCCTCTGCCTGTGTCTCTGCCTCTCTTTCTCTCTCTGTGTGTCTCTCATGAATAAATAAATAAAATCTTCTTTTTAATAAATAAAATCTTTAAAAAAAGGCTCCATTCCCGAGTGAAATATTATATAGATAGGTGTGCAAATTGGAAAGCAGAATAGATGGGCAAGAGACAAATGGCTGAGAGGATTTTCTCAGCCTAGAGAAGACTAAGGACCAACCTGAGGAGCTAGGAGTTTCAGTTGGCACCAGTGGAATGACATAAGTTGGGACTCTTTCTCCTTGGCTAGTGAACATCAAATATTGTTGGTTGAGAGGCATGGTGATTGAGGGACAGGAAGTTTTGTTTATTAGTTCAGCAGAACCATCACAAAGTTGACAAATTTAAGAAAAGATTGAGTGCTGAGGTTTGGTAGTCATATTCCATATGAATAAAATTGGGCAGATTGGTCTCCCTCCCTAAAGCTTTGAGTCTGAAGGCAGATGGATGCTCTATAGAGAACTTCCCACTCTGGAATTGGTGATGCTCAGATGCTCGTTTTGACTTCTCGGCCTTAATCAGCAGTGGGACAGAGTGTTATAGCCTTGGATTGTAATGGGGTATTTTGCTTAAAAGGCAGTTGAGCATACATGGATTGGTATACCTTGATATATGTCACTTGGTCAAATTGCTGTTTACATTGTGCCAGAGGTACACATTCTACTTCCCATAACCATACCTTGTCATTATATAAGTCTCAGCTCAAGGTTCTTTACTAAACATATGACTCCATGTTATTCCCAACAGGAAACTTGGGAAGAAAACCAAAAGTGGGTTTGCCTTCCTCCCCCATTAAAGTCAACCATGGTTGCTTAGGATCCCAGGAAAAAGGTCACAAAATCCTGATTTTCAAATGGGGCTTATGAGGCCAGACTTGTGATCTGATAAGCCAGATGGGCTATCTAAAAATTTCAAAACAATAATAACTATCAGCACAATCCTTACTATTTGTCAGGGTCTGTTCAAGTGCTTTCTATTTATTGATAATATATTTCTCACACCAACCCTACAAGGGACATATTAATATAACAAAACAACAATATAATTTAGTTCCATGACCTTGATTCCCAAACACCCTTACAAAGAAAGACTCCTTCGGAGAATAGTAAAAAATTAGACTGTTGAAACCAGGTTGCCTGGGTTCACATCTAGTTTCATTATTCACTATTAGTATGACTGGAGCAGGTTACTTGACTTCTTTATCCTATATATGAATGGGGAGATGATAACAGTACTTACCTCATAGGATCATTGAAGAATTAAATAAATTTATTTATAAAGCACTTAGAACACAAACAGCACATAGAAAGCATTATTTAAATGTCTGCCATTAATATAGTCATTATCTTAGAATTGTGTAAAGAAAGGTTGATAGTTGCATATCATCCATAGTTTCTATAAGTAAAACAGAAGACAAGAGTATTGGCAATAATATGAATTGATAATATTTTGCCGTATAGCAGTAGTAGTGTGGAATATTTAGGAGTCTAGGTAGGAAGCCAGATTACCTGAGTTCAAATTCAACTACTACTTATGAACTATGTGACCATGGGCCAGGTACTTTACTTTTCTCCGTGCTTCACTTGCCATGTCAGTAATGATGATAATGAAAATAATAATAGGCATCACATATGGCTATTGTGAGACTTAAATGAAGTAATCCATTTAAAGCACTTAGATCAGGCCTTGGGGTAAAGCATGTGCTTCCATAGTAGCTATAATATGAAGAAGGGTATTTTAGACATTAATTTTTTCTCTTTTATATACTTAGCTTTCTTCTTTTTCTTTTTCTCAATATCAGCTAATCCTCACACAACTCTTTAGTCTTTCCACAGTAAGATTTAAAGAGATCTCTTCAAGTCAACATTTGTTAAGCAGCTTTCACACTTAGTGGGTTGTGACCTGCTCTTTGTGGAATAGGATACAAAAACGGACTTTGCCCCTAAACTGCTCCCAAGATCTTAGGAAAGACTATGATGCAAACATTCAACAAGAAGTCACACTGTGATAGGCATTTTAAGAGAAATAGTACCACAGTAAGACAGGCTCCTAGAGGCTAGGCAAAAGATTCTGACTGGAAGAGTAGGAAGGCCTTGCAGAGAGGAAGTGACATGTGGGTTGTACCATGAAATATGAGTCATATTTTGTCAGTTGGAGATGAAAAATTGCTTAAGGTACACAGTCTCAGTCTTTAGCAGTACCTCAGAACCATCTGGGGACATGCTAAAATGTGGGATTCACCCACAAGTTTCTGATTCAGTGTGTCTGGGGTGGGGCTTGAAAACTTGTATGCCTAACACTTTCCCAAGTGATCCTGATGGTTCTGGTCCAAGGAACATACTTTGAGAAGCACTAAATTAAGATCAGTAGTTCACCCTGGTTTTACTTCATTTTAGAATCCTCTGGGCAACTTAAAAAAAAAAAAAAAAGACTCTCAGGAGGACACTAAAGTAATTGGTATGAAAAGAAAACAACTCCTGTGTTATTTTCATAGGCACCCAGGGTTGAGAACTTCTAGGTATTTAGGTTCATGTTGCATTTTATAAGGTACTTTCTCAAGCTCCTCTGACTCCCCCCTGTGCTTTAAGGTATTTTTATTGCTATTATTATTGCTATCCTGTTTATGGAGGCTTCAATTTTGATATGGAGACACAGAAAGGTAAGGATTTGTTGAAGATCACTGAGTCCTTGATAATGCCAGACTCAAACCTAGGTCGTTGGCCGACCACATTGCTTATTTAATACCTTTGGCCCTTTGGGGTGCAAATGCATCTAAGGGGAATGGCATGAGAATATAAAGGCATGAACACATGGTATGTGGAGGTGTGAGCAGCTGGCTAGCAAGGATCTGGAAACGTGTTTAGAAATAGGAACTTTATTTGAGAAATATCAAGCAGCCATAAACAAGTAAAAGATATTTATTTATTAAGAATGGACAATTTAACATCCCCTGAGCACCAAAAATTCTGTGCTGGCCACTATGCTTCATAGTAATACACATCCCTAATTCTCAGAGCAGTGCTACAAAATGGGAATTATTTTCCCCATTTGATGGATGAGGAAATTGAGGCTCAGAAAGACTAAGTGGCTTGCTGGACTCATGGATCTGGGAAGTGATAGAGCCTGAATTCAAAGCCAGATTTGTCTGTCTTTAAAACCCACATGGTCCCCCCCAAAAAAAAAAATAAATAAAAAATAAAACCCACATGGTACTCACAATGTGCCACTGCTATGATTTGGAATGTTTAAAGAGAAATTTTGTTAACTTTTTATTTTGAAATAATTTTAGACTTTCAGAAAGGCTACAAAAGAAAATAGTAGAGTTCCTACATACCCTTCACCTGTCTTCCCTAATATTTATTGTACATAACTGTGGTACAAGCATTAAACTGAGAAAGTTAACATGGGCATCACACCCTTAGCCAACCCAAGTGCTTTATTTGAATTTCACCAGATCTTTCAACTAATATTCTTTTGATTGTTCTAAGGATACAACTAGTATCCTAAGAGCATTTAGTTTCATATGTGCTAATATCCTCCTTCATGTCTTCCAATCTGAGAGAACCCCTCAACCTTTCTCTGTATCTTATGACCTTGATACTTTCAAAAGTACTGGCCAGTTATTTCGTAGAATGTCCCTGAATTTGAGTTTACGATGAGCCTAAGATCTGTTTCCTTTTCTTTTTAAAGATTGACTGATTGACTGATTGATTGATTCATGAAAGACACAGAGGCAGAGACATTTGCAGAGGGAGAAGCAGGCTCCCTACGGGGGGAGCCTGATGTAGGATTGATCCCAGGACCCAGTGAGCCACCCAGGTGTCCCTAAGATCTGTTTTTAACAACAGAACACTTCTGACATGAAATGTGTAGTTTCCCCTCCCTGCAAAATCAACCAATCCTCCAGCTCTTTGGACACCAGCTAGGCATGGCATCCATTGACTCAATTCAGTTTTGACACTAGCTACCTGGTTTGACTGAATTTTTCCAAACTATATACTGAGTAGAACCTCACAGAGGTTCAGAGGTAGGCAAGGTTCATCTTGATTCTAAAGTTTTTGTTTGTTTTAGTTTTTTGTCTCCGTCTTATTCTCTTTCAGTGAGCCCAGCACTCTGGCTACTAAAGAGTCATTTCTTTTTTTTTTTTTTCTTAAAGATCTATCTATCTATCTATCTATCTATCTATCTATCTATCTATGTATCTATCATCTATCTATCGAGAGGCAGAGACACAGGAGGAGGAGGGAGAAGCAGGCTCCATGCCTGGAGCCCAATACGGGACTTGATCCCAGGACTCCAGGATTGGGCCCTGGGCCAAAGGCAGGCACCAAACCACTGAGCCACACAGGGATCCCCTAAAGAGTCATTTCTAAAGTGTCTCACTTACCCTATCCCACCCATTCTGTCAAATTCCATGTCTCTTATAAAATACCTGTACTTTGCTCATTCCTTCAGAGCCCTACTCTCTGCAAAGCAGATGATTTGGTGATTGCAGTAGTGAATGAGTAGCTAATGTTCTTAGGTAATGTTGAACTTGGAGATTCAGTAAAGTAGGCCAAATCATATCTTCTTTCCACTGAAGATATGATTTTGACTGATACTGAGGATGTCGCAGTTCATGTTGATGCTACCACCTCAAAAGCAGCAGATGTAAGAACTAAGAATGAGACTGACCTAGAGGTAAAGAGGGGAGGAGGTTATTTGGAATGACTTGAGGGCACAGAAAATCTTTACTGCTCCCAAAACACTCCCCTATGACATAAAATTATTTTCTCAGCAAGTTTGAATGGGAGAGGAGGGACACTGGATGGGAAATGTTCTAGAGAGGGAAGGGTAAAGAGAAGGAGCTGGGGAACCATCTGCTCAAAAGGGTGAGGGTGTATTCTCTTCCCTCCAGGTGGGAAAGCAGTTGAGTACTAGAGGGCAGGCTTCTTGAGGGTAGACATTCCCCTCTTCTGTGCCATGCCTCTTGAAGGCAAGGGGGCTCAGGACATACTGAATGACAGGCTGATGGAATGAATGAAGTGAAGAAGGGTATGGCTGGCTTTGTAGTCTACCAATAACTGCCAAACATTTAGTTGTATCTTGAGACCCTCACAGGTCTTGAAAAAATATCATTATGTGGCCTTCACTACAACTCAAGGTGAAGTGTCTGAGTCTGGGGAGCTCATAGTGAAGGGATCAGCCAAGAGTGGGAAATGTCCTTTATAAGTGTTTCTGTGCCTGGGACACTGTGCAGGGCACTTGTGAGGCAGGTAAAACACCCATCTCTTTGGCAACTTCCCACTAAGACCTTATGCAAAGGAAAGATCTTAAAATAAATTATATCTTTTTTCAAAATGTCTTCATACCTAATTTTCCTCTTCTACTCTTCCCTTTTCCTCAGGTTTATAGAGATATAATTGGTACACAGCATGTTATAAATTTAAAGCATAGTGACTTGCTGTACACGTATTATGAAATGATAACTATGGGATGTCTGGGTGGCTCAGCGGTTGAGCATCTGCCTTCAGCTCAGGGTGTGATCCTGGGAGGGGTCCTGGGATCAAGTCCCACATCAGACTCCCCGTGGGAAACTTGCTCCTCCTTCTGGTTATGTCTCTGCCTCTCTCTATGTCTCTTGTGAACAAATAAATAAAATCTTAAAAAAATAAATTATAACCATAATAATTTTGGTTAATCAAAATATAGATTCAAAAAATTTTTTTAATGTCGATTTTCTTGTGATTTTTCTCTTAATATCTACTCTCTTGACAATTTTCAAATATACCACACAGCGGTGTTAACTGGAGTCACTATGTTGTACATTGCATCCCTAGTTCTGATTTTCCTTAGAATTGGAAGTCCGTATCTTTTGACCACCTCCACTTCCCACACCCCCTGCATCTGGTAACCACATGTTCAATCTCTCTTTCTATGTATTTGGTGTTTTATGAAGGTTTTTTTGTTTGTTTGTTTGCTTTAGGTTTCACCTACAAGTAGAATCATAATAGTGCCTTTCTCTGACTTATTTCCCATTGCATTCACTCTTCCCTTTACTCTCTTTTATACTGAATTCTCAATATTCTCTTCCTTTTGCCTCTCTCCATTCTGGAGATTTTTTTCCTCCTTGTTTCATTGCAGAAACTGAATTGCTTTTTCCCAGTCACTTTAACCATATTACTTCATTTTTTTCCCTTGGGTTTACATGTTCATCCACTTAATTCCAACACTAACTGAAGGATGTTGGCCTTGGAGCACTTGACCATTCAACTTGTGCTTATGTTTTTTCCTCTCTTTTCTACCAATTCTCTAGTTCATGCCTTCACTCTGGTCAATTGTATTAACTTGCCTTCCTGTATGACTCCTTCTTTAGATTATCTGGCTTTTCCCTGATGGGTTAGAGAGAGTTTATCATTTTATGTTCACAACTTTTAACATTGTTCTCCTCTCCCTAAGCCTGGCATCAAGGGACAATAGCTCTGCACAAATGAGTGGGGACCAAACTAGGAAGTGAACTTACAGTGTCTGTGATTTGTGGTGTCCAGCATCAGCAGTGAACTAGCCAGGGTGGGACAAATCTTCAACTGACTCTCTCAAATAGAAAAAAAAAAAAAAAACCTTCGGTGGCCCCAGTGTGTGTCTAAATCGAGGTTTGGAACTGGGTATGCTTTGATCATGCCTGTGCTCTACTCACTACTACTGACAGTGTTAAAGTGCTAGATGACTGTTTTAGCAGTCATGGTGTGAAAGGAACTGTTACTCTCTCCATTTGTCACTATGATGAGTCTTCAGGAAGTTTAGTCAATAATAACAATTGTAACAATAATAACAATTTGTTCTGCTCTACCATATTGAATGAACTCCATTGTGGTTGATCATCAACAAGTGAATGCTATTTTGGACAATCTTATTACAGATCTTCTAAGACATACAGAGTAGATGTTCTTGGACTTGAAAAGTGGGAATTTTAGATCATACTACCTTGTAAAGACTGATGTTTGTGGTTAAAACAAGAGAATGATGCTGAGATGTAGATAAATCAGTATCTATTCTGGTTTGTTTTATAAGTTGTCCATAAATCTGATGGGGCTAGAAATGGCAAATTCTCAGTTGTCAACACTTCAGTAATTCAGAATTGACTCTTATTGAAGTTTGCAGAATAACTATGAGAAATCTACTCAAGTCTTATTTGCCCTGACAGTCTACATTAGAGCATGGTTAGTCTTTTTCATTGATCTTTTACCTACAAGTGGTGAGAGTCCACCCTTATATTTCCTCCTAGACATAATTGTCTCAAACAGGACAAATAGATATGCAGTCCCACTGTATGAAACAGTAGTGTCTAATAATTCTAAGTAGTAAACAATAAATAATTTCATTTATTTAATAACTGTTCTCTGGGTACGCCCGATACTGTGCTAGGTATTAGGGATAAAATGGGGATTGATGTAAAGATAGTCCTTGTCCTGATAAAACATATATCTTAATGTCAAACACAGAAAAAGGTTATTACCTTATAAAAATTTTAACTCATGATTTTAGAAATTCAATATGTATATTAAACTAGGATTCCTCGCTATTCCTCATGCAGAAAAAAAAAATTCCTCTGGCGGATTATGTTGAGTAGTAAAGCCTATAAAAGATATCCCTTTAGAGTACTTTAAAATATAAAAATCAATTCCAGCTGCAGTTTCTAGTCAATGCCTTCATGCAACAACTCCCCAATGTGCTTTATGTAATATGATTAAGGTAGGTTATCAACTGCCTGCTGAAACTTAAAAGAAAAAATTCCCTTACAATGTGTTTCCTTTATAGGAGATAATCATGTTGATAGCTGGAGAACAACTTGATTTCTTTGAGCATTTTCCTTGCTGATCATCCTATTCACACACATTCAATACACCTAGATCTGTCATGGAATTTGAGTATTCTTTGATCAACTCAGAGAGTAAATCAATGAAATATATTGAATTTTCTGATGGGAACAATATATATTTTGTTATTTCTAGCAGCATCTGGTTTGAGCATTATTTAGGTCTTTCTCTTTCAAGCTTATAGTCAAACATGTAATCATAACCATGAAGCACAATATGCCCAGGGCAGCATCTATGGTGACACAATTAAGGACATAGGCTTATCCTTAAGTTAAAGTCCCCAAGGAGGTTTAAAATCATCAAAGGTACCAAGAAATCCTAGAAATTCTCAGCTCACACAGTAACAAGGAAATAATAAGGGTTGCCTTTTCTCTCTGAAATGGGAAGAATTATGTGTTAAATATGTGAATCTTTGACTTGAACCCAGAATATACTGTTTAATGTGACCATGACCTCAGGAAATTTATTTAACCTGTCTGAACATTAATGCAATAATATTCTGTATTTTAAAAAGACATTGTAGTTTAAATAAAGTAAAATAAAAAGACATTGTAGTTTAAATTGCATTACTCTGCCTTAAATGGAGTAAATACTAATGTTAGGGCATGTGACAGATAGTACTGTTCCCAGTAATTTTTGAGGTATGTACTTCCCCACCCCCACTGACTTGAAGATGCTCCTACCCCACTCCAGGCCATTTGGTTTGCTTTGGCCAATGTAAGTGAAACTGACACATGGCAGTTTTTGAGCAAAATATTAAGACCTTCTGTGAGGTTCCTCCATTTGTCATTTATTTTTTCTCTTTGCCACTGAGTTGCATGTACCAAGATATGTAAACTCCGTTGTTCTTACTTGGTGCTTGATTGAAGATGTGAAGCAGCGTCATAGCCAAACTGAAGCGAATATATAATGTGGCCAAAAAATAATTATTTATTGTTCTAAACCTTTGAGATTTGAAGGCTGTGTGTTATTAATCTAAGATAAGCAGACTGATACAGGGCATTATTCTGAAATGGTAGAAATAAAATTTCTAATGTCCCATTGTCATTTCTTCTCTTAGATACCTGATTTCTTTAAGAATTCTAGAACTCTTATTATTTCCATGGATTCATCCTGTGTTGATTTCATAATTAGGAATTCATTAAAACATGCTGATTTGGAAGTCTAAAGAACTGCTTATTGAAAGATCCCAAAGGTGACACAGATGCATGAGGGAAAGTATTTAGCTTTGATAATTAATGATGTTTGAGTATTTACAGTGGCTTTACAAACAACAAGCTGTTGGTAAGACTTTTGCAAAAACAAATTTGACAAGGGTCTCTTCTACCCCTATACAATACTCAAAACAGTTCCTCCCCTGGCCAAGCATGTGTCGGGCAACCAAGGATGGAGATGAAAATGGCACATTTCACTATTATTCCTAATGGTCAACTCACAGAATATTTACTTTTGAGCCCCATGACACTGGCCTCTGTTGGTTTAGAGGCCTGAGTACCCAAGGAAGGAATGCTTCCACCAGGACATCCAAAAACAGCTCCACTTGGAGCTGAGACAGCTGCCCAGATGTTTTGGATAAGCAGGCAGATGCCTTTGGATAAGCAGGCAAAAAATAAACAGGAATTGGCTAGGGTAATTACTCTTGATTACTAAGGAAAAATAGTGCACTTGATAGGCGTGGGGGGGTAGTTTTATGTTGAATCTTCTGTGGTACTCTTTGGTAAAGTATATCTTGTAATGAAAGTTAGAAGATATGAGCAATCTAACATAGGCAGGACTATCCAGAGTTCAATCCTTTAGGAAAGATGGTGTGATTGAAGCTACTGAGAGCAGAACCCGAATCACCTGAGGTGCTCACTGAGGACAACGAACTTGGAATGAATAGTGAGGGGTAGAAAGCATAAAGACCAGCCATGGACATGTGCACAGATGCAGAAATGGGGATTATGATGCCTACCCATATTTTCTTTCTTATTATCATATAAAGATATATTTTAAATAATTGTCCATTTTCTCCCTCTCCTATTCTTTATTTTTGTTGTTACATGGAATGTATTGGTTAAATCTATAGTTTAGCTTACTGGATTCAGAAAATACAGATACAATCATGACAGAGTTAGAGGAAGAAGGTCTATTTCCAGGAGATCCTGGACTTCAAGCAAATGCAGTGATTGATAGAACTTTTGTTCCTTTGCTTTTGAGGAAAGGGTGATGTGCTTTTGTTTGTACAATGGAGAGTTGGATTATGCTGACTTGGCCATTTTGTTGTTGGTGGTGATAATGTAGTTATAATCTGGAAGTCTGAATATGGAAGAAAAAGTGGACCTACTGGGCATGTGTCATGTTTTTGTCTACCCAACTCATTTGCCTGTCCTATTTTGGTAATTTTCAGATTATGAGTCCAACCTCTCCAAAGGAGAATTTCTGCCTCTACCTGGGATCTACAGGTATACCCAAATAAGATGTGGTTGTAGAAGAAAATAGCGTAAAGGATCAGTCGCCATCTAGACTCCATGCTTTGGAGGTAGTAGCTATGCTTGTATTCTGTTGTAGGGTGACCCCTGCTTGCTTTATGTTTGGCCACAGGGAACATACATTTTAGGGAGCTGTCCTTGGATCCAAGCCTGATTCTATAATAGCTCTACTAGAGATTCTATGAGCTGTCTAATATCTATTAATAAATTCACTCTTTGCAAAACTAGCCGGAGTGGATTCTGTTTGCAACAAATAACACTTTTTACAGAGGCACCCTGTTCCTTACCTCTCAAAAAAGATGTTCTTCAACATGTCAAATAGGAACAGTTTATGTGTTTCACTCATGAAACTTTGTTCGCTAGACCTCAGTAGAGTAATTGTTTATTTGATACAGTGTGAAGTTTTGTTAATTGCTAAATTGTTAAATGCCTTTTGTACCTTTCAGGACTCTTGTGCCTTTCTATGCTTATTACTTAATAGTTAATCCTTCGATTTACTAAATACTTATTGAGATTCTACTATGTGCTAATCACTGTAATAGATGCTGTAACTACAGCAGTGCCTAATACAGACAAGGTCTCTCTGTATGACAGTTGAGAATCAGATGAGGGAGGCAAGCGGTTAATAAGTAAGCCAGTAAATAATGAAGCTGATTAAAAAATGTGATAAATGTTTTAAAGAAAATAAACTGAGTGATGCAATAGCATAAAACTGCAGATGAATGAGACATCAACTTTGTAAGGGTTGTCATAGAAGGTAGCTAATGGACATTCAAAGTTAAACTTGAATTTTACATTAATAAATTCTGTTTTTCTCATTCATCTTCAAAGAATCTTGGTCTATTAAAAAAAAAAACAAGGTAATCTTAGACATTTCTGCAAAGAAGACATACAAATGGCTAACAGATACATGGAAAGATAATCAACATCACTCATCATCAGGGAAATACAAATCAAGACCACAATGAGATACCAACTCATGACAGTCAGAATGTCTAAAATTAACAACTCAAGATACAATGGATGTTGGCAAGGATGCAGAGAAAGGGGAACAATGCAATGTGGTGGCAATGCAAAGTGGTGTAGCCACTGTGGAAATATTATGGAGGTTCCTCAAAGAGTTAAAAGTAGAACTACCCTATGACCCAGCCATTGCAATACTAGGTATTTATCCAAAGGATACAAAAATAGTGATTTGAAGGGGCACATGCACCCTCAATAGCCAAAATATGGAAAGATCCCATATGTCCATATGTCCATCAACAGATAAATGGCTAAAGAAGATGTATATACACACAATGGAATACTATTCAGCCATCAAAAAGAATGAAATCTTGCTATTTGCAATGATGTGGGTGAAACAGGGTATTAGGCTAAACAAAATGAGTTAGATAAAGACAAATACAATATAACTTTGCTCACGTGGAGTTTAAGAAACAAAACAAATGAACATAGGGGAAGGGAAGGAAAAAATAAAAGCAGGAAAGGAAACCTTAAGAAACTCTTAACCATAGGAAACAAACTGAAGGTTGCTGGAGGGGAGGGGGGTTAGGGTATGGGGTAAGTGGGTGATGGGCATTAAGGAGGGTACTTGATATAATGAGCAGTGGGTGTTATATGCAATTGATGAATCGCTAAACTCTACCCCAGAAACTAATAATTGCTGTATGTTAACTAACTTGAATTTAAATAAAAGTTTTTTTTAAAAAGAACAACAACAAAAGAAAACCACACAAGGTGTTCTTACTACAGGATATAACCTCCCATAGACCACAGTCTTTTACTACCAACGAATATAGCCCAGTAGGTACACAGAACTAGTTAGAGAAACCTGTGCCTCAGTAAGTGACTCGGTTCTTTTCACCTACTGCTTTCAAGTAAGCTGATAATATCTAGATCCAGATGAAATCGCTATGGCTTCCCTTGTAGATTCCCAAATACATAAGGATGCATTGTACACTATGGGGGTGATCACTTTGGACATTGACCACCTGCTAAGTTCCAGGCACTGTGCTAAATGATGGGAGGATAGAGACCACTCCTGAGTTTGCAGTTACCACATCCAGAGTTTCTATCCACATCAAGTGCATGATTATTGCTGTCTTGTGGAAAGGATGCCTATCTTGAAAGCCTCAACAGAAAGCCCTAGAGAAGAGACTGTCTCAGGAAACTCTAATTAGTATATTACAACAAGAGTTGATTTCTACCTTGTTTTCACATTCAGAAGCCCACCTCCGAACTCACGTTCAAAAGCTTAGCTTATTACGTAGGCCTCTCTTTACTTCACTTTATACATCCGGGATGTCCACAAGTTCTGTTGACTGTACCTCAGAGCCTGTGGAACTCTACTGCTGCTACCACCCTCATTCAGATCCCTGTCATTTTTCCATGGTCATCAGTGTACTGGTAAATGTTTAACAGCCACCTCTCTGGGTGTGGAGGTGGGGAAGCTCTGCTTGTAGACTTTGCCATCCTGCAGTGTAAACACTCCCACCGTGGCCCATTTCAAGCTACCTACGTGAGCCCCGTTGAGCATGGAGTTGTGAAGAGAGACGTAGTAACACCCCATTGTATAGTATTTCCCTGCTACAGATAAAAAGATACACATACCTTCAAGGCCATAGATAATGGTTAAATTGAGTAAAAGAGTTAGGAAGCAGTGACTTTTCATTATTTATGAGCTTTGCTTTCAGTATCATGTTAATTGTGAGTTTATACAATTTGACTTTAATAATGGTTGTGTTTAACAAGAGGTTCACAGAACTGCTATTTGACAGCTCTTTGGCTCCAGCACACCATGACTTCCTCTCTGAGGCTCCTCCAGCCAGTGGTAACCTCTCCCCCACTCCCCCCACCCTACCCCTGCTGCATCCAGAATGGTCTCTTTGAAGAGCATAAATTTGCTCGTCCCTCCCCCAATGCTGAAACTAAAATCTAGACTTTTCACCATGACCTTCAAGGCCCTTCAAGGTCTAGCTCTACCTGTCTTTCCAATCTCACTTCCTAAACACTCTTGCCTTTGCTGAATCATCTCCAACCACATTGGCCCTCCTGCTATGTCCTCCAAGCGCACCAAGATCTTGGTTCTTCCTTAAGGATACCTTTACCTGAAATAATTTTCCTTCAGAGATTCATGGGGGTTGCTCATGTTATTCAAACAAGTCTCTGACTACTCTGTGAAAGAGTCAATCTGCTCCTCCTCCTGCACACTCTGTTGCATCTCCTGCTTTGTTTTCCTCAGTGGACTATCACTGCCTAGAGTTTATTATCTGTTTGCTTACTTGTTAACATCCCACTAGAATATAAGGCAGGGCTGTTGTCTCATGCTCTGTCCCTGTGGCCTGGAACAGCACCTAGTCTCAAGAGGGCAACCCAGGGAGTCTCACATTCCTGCAGTTTACTTTCTGTATGGCATCCTTCCATGGAGCACTATTCATCTAGGATAAATCAGTGTTCAGCACACCAGAGAACATGTGCTCTCTGCCAGGCCATGCACTAGAACTACTCATGTTTTGAGCTGTACCATTTTCAAAAGCCTTCCATGCCTCCTTAGGCTGGAAAGGATGAAAAAATCTTCAAGATCAGAAATCACAAGACTGAGAATAATGGTTTGTTGTCTCAAAAGTCTTAACTCGTAGGCATATTTTCATGATGATTGCCTTAGAAACTTCTGAGCCCTGGAAGCTCTGACAGTTCCTGCCCAGCTCCTGAAATTTGATCTGACACTGAATTCAGATCCTTGATTCTGGCTTTGGGCCTTTTGGCTTCTGGACTAGAGCTCTCTTGCTTACTCATTCTCTTTCTGTCTGTCTCTCTCTCAATCTCTCTCTCTCTCTCTCTCTCTCTCTCTCTCTCTCCTTTTTATCCCTAAGATGAACCACAGACCCCTAAATCCCCAGCATTTTTCTTACTGTGGCCTTTGGCAGCTGTCTTCTGTGGCCTGGTTGTGGCTCAATATTTCTTAGACTTCATTTCTCTTTCTATTTATAGTCTATCGGGCTCTCTTCAGTGTTTTTTTTCTAGAGCCTATGCCCCACTTTGCTCTAGCTGCTTTCTTCTTTCATATGATAGACCTCTGGGTAGGCAGTTCCCTATACCCTGCTCACACTGCCCTCTCCTGGCAGCTATGATGTCATTTGCATGAACTTGATGTAGATACTGACTCTAGATCTCTGGGGTGTTGTGTTGTATGTAACAGGTAACATTTTTGCCGTTTCTGGCTTTGAGAAGCTTAATGGAGGATACAGAAAAAAAGTGGGGTGAGCAGGCAAGTCAGCACTTTCTCCAGTGGTGTGTGAACCTCACAGGTTCCTTAAAATGATCCATTGGGATGCTGGAAAAAAATGTTAGAACCTCTCTTTCTAATTCTATTTCATTCTTTTAATTTCTGTATTTGTGTGTATCAAAGCATCTTTTAAGACAGGGTTGTGTTATCAGGAGAGTTTGAAGACCACTGCTGGATAACAATCCTACTTACACTTTAGGACTATTACTGTCATATACAAACCCATATGTGTGTGTGTGTGTTTTGTAAAATATATCCTGTCCATCCCCCCTTACTGAATCCTTTTTATTGCTGCTACTACTACTGCCTATGCAGTCATCAAATTCTCCATGCCCCTCCAACTGTGGAGTTCTAACTAGACACAGGTTAATGAAGGTACGGCCAGGGCTGAAGAGTGAGGGGTCACTGTATCACACTGCCTACCTGATCTTTGCAGAGACCAAACTGCTCGTGAAGAATTCACTGTATTTTAAAACTCTGCAAATGTTATCTTTGTATTACTTCCAAGTGAAACAATATGCCACAACATTGAATCAGTTAAAATGTGCTTCCTTTGAATCATACTTAAAATAATTTTGTTATTGTGGGTTTTAAATGTTAACTTGTCACAAATCACTTCATGTTTCTGAAGCTCTTTGTTTTTCTTTTGTGCAGGGTGGCTGTTTGTCAACTTGGTATCATCCCTATCTCTTGCCAGGGTAGTTCTGGTTCACTTTCTGCCAAAGAAAAAAATTTGTTTGGCGGTTGGAAGGGGAAATAATAGGAAAAGCCAACATTCCCTGGTAACAGCTATGGACAGAAGTGGGAACTGTTGGCAGGCATGAAGTTGTCACGGCTTCTGGGTAAACTACTGCTTTGGGGGCTGCATGTGGCTGAGAGTGGACAGTAGCAGCTTCCCTGCTATTCCTGGGATGCCTGCAGTTCCTTACCTTCTTGTTCCTCTGGATTTCCCGAAAGCCCTGCTGAACTTTTTGCCTGTTCTTCATTCTTCCTACCCTTCCAAATGTTGTGTAGGTTTCTAATTCCCTGAATTAAATCCCCTCTACTTGAAATGTCTCCTGAGGTTTCCCTTTTCTTAACTGAGCCCTGACTGGTAGACAGGTTCTGGGAATGTGTCCGAAAAAATAAAGGGAGGTCTGGACGCATTGAGAGATTCTCTGTGTTTCTTGAGAAAAAGGATTCAACATTTTAGAGCTATTAATTGATTTCCTTGAAATTCCAGTTGAAATTCCAGGAGAGGTGTTATTGGATAAGAAAATAGCTGAAGCACATAAATATAGAGATATATCTATATATGAATATATACATATACAAATACATATAAATGTATCTCTATAACTGTGTATCTATAATTTGTGCTATTTTATTACTTTGCAAGTATCACTTTTCACTTTGACTTCATAAAACATTTATTTTTTTAAATTTTGTATTTATTTATTTTTTTGAAGTTCAATTTGCCAACATATAGTATAACACCCAGTAGTCATCCCATCAAGTGCCATAAAACATTTTAATATCTGGTAGTAGGGCTTCGCCTTTTTAAGTCTTGCCTTTGTAGAATTGCCTTTGTGAACCTTTATTCTTACATATTTGGAAACAGTTTATCAGGTCCCTGGCATTCTCTACCACTCCCTCCAAAAACACTACAATATACATATTTAACATATCAGTATTAACATACATAAACTTGGCATAGGATAGTGGAGGCTTTCTAAAATAGTGGAGACAGTATGGGGTCTCACATCACGTTCAGAAATAATCTTCAGTGAGATTAAAGACCTAAATATAAAAGAGAAAAATGGTAAAGGACAAAGCGAGGAAAAAAATGTGAGAGAATCTTTATGTCCTCTGAATAAGGGAGGTTTTCTTTTAAAAAACCTAAAAGCACAAAATTCAACTACTTCACAATTCAAGATTTAAGTTTAATGAATAGGGGACTCACTTGGGAATGCATCTTTGATAGAACCTTAGGAGGCTGTCTTCATCACAGTGTGTCAGTGGTCATGGGGAGTAGACACATGCAATGGTCCACCACTGGACTAGAGAATAAGGAAAATGTGGTGGGTATATCCTGAGAATTAAGCTGTGGTTAAAAGCAATGAGATAAATGTATATACGGGAACATGGATAAAACTTAAAAATAATCTGATGAGTGAAAAATACAACAGAATATGATCTAGCACAATGCCCTTATCAAATCCAGCTGATGACTTTTTTTTAATATGCACCCTTATGGAAATTTTAAATATGGAATTCACTCAGGTACCTGAGTAATCTGAATACAGTTGCCTACTTTTGTCAAAGTGTTGAGAATAAATCTCACTGCTGGATTTTAAAGTGAAGTGTATCACTAATAGTTGGCATAGGGCATTGCACAGAACAGGCCTTTAGTAATCAAGACAACCAGGAGCTGGTTCTACCCTAAATTATCACCTCCTAATATTTAGACCAGAATGAGTGCTATCTTTCATGCTATAAAGACACATTTGGTTAACTGTTGTGCGGCTTCCACGTTTGCGTGATTGGCTGAGTTCCTGAAAGTTACCAGAAATGATGGGTGAGATTCAGGAATAGTTGAAGGATATTTTTTATTTTTGTTGAGTTCTTAACCCTCCATTTCAGAAGCTGACAAACCATGACATGCAGGGCAAACCCTGCCTGTGACTTGTTTTTACAGGACTGTGAGCTGAGAATGATGTTTATATTTTTAATAGTTGTTACACAAGGCCTTCCATAATATTCTTGATTCTGCCTCTTGGCCTGCAAAAGCTGAAATATTATCTGACCCTGCAGAAAATATTTATGTGGTTCATTCGTTCATTGGATAAATACTGACACCTGTTGTGTACCAGGTGCTAGTCTAGGTGGAAATAGAGCAATTAACTAAAGAGGTACAACACCTCTGAACATCTTTCATGGAGCTTAAATTCTAGCAGAAGGAGATTGATAATAGAGGTAAAGAGTAGGGCATGGCAGATCAGTACAATGAGGAAAAATAAAGTGGGGGGGGGGGGACAAAAAACAAGGAAGACCAAAATCAGATGACATTGAAAGTATGGCTATTATTTAGAAAATATTACAATATATAACTTTGACTAAGTGTTTTATATTATTTGTTGATACGACCTAAGCAGTTTTCTGAGTCTTTGGGTGGTGTTCTCACTTACTTTCCTGAGACCCCATTACAATATTTTTAGCAGGGGACAGTTGCCTGTCTGGCCTGGTCTTTGCAACATCCCCTTCTTGTGACACAACCCCTCCTTGTCAGCTATTCTTTGTCTGATTTTTTTTTCCTTCAACCCACAACTAAACATTGGTGCTTGTTAATTTCTTATTCATCCTGTAACTACTTTTGGTAAATCTTTCCTGCCCTCATCTCCTTTCCTTAAAAAAAAAGTTAAAAACTCTTAATGTAATTTCATTACAAGAACAAAATGTGGTAGAGAAGCTACACATACACAATAACATACAGAAAACACAACATGCACAAAAATATGGCAAACTTCAATTAACATTTTGGAATATAGCCTTGGAAATTGTTTTTATAAATAACATAATATAATAATACATATAATACTATGTATATATGTCTAATGGGATCATACTAAACTATGTATCATGTAACTGAACTGATAAAAGGATGTAAGGAGGTTCTTTTTTATTTTTGTTTTGTTTCTCTATAAACAAGGACATCTAGAGGTAGGAAATTACTGGCATTAGTTCAGTGGCTCAAGGATTTCAAGGCAAGTTCTCTGCCTGTCTTTTGACCTTTTCTCCTCTAATCTTAAAGTAGTTGCTGTAGCTCCATCCATTTTAGCCACAGTCTAGATTGGAGGGAGGAAAAAGGGGAAAAGAAACTAGATTGGTTTTTTATTGTTGCTTTAACAAATTACCACAGACTTAGAAACTTAAAACAAATTTATGTTCCTACAGTTTTGGAAGTCGGGAATCTGAAATCAGTTTCACTGCACTAATACTAAGGCTCTGTTCCTTCTGGAGGCTCTCAGGAGAATCCGTTCCTTGCCTTTTTTGTTTCTAGGGGCTTCTGCATTCCTTGACTCATAGCCTCTTCCTCCATCTTCAAGCCAGTGACCTCACTCTTCAAATCTTTCTCTCTGACTACAACCCTTGCTTCTGTCTTCACATCATCCCTGACTCAGGCATTCCTGTCTCCCTCTTATAAGAATGCTTGTGATTATGTTAGACCTTCCTGGATCATGCAGGGCAATCTCCCCATCTCAAGAAGCTTAATCACTTCTTGATCACATCTGCAAAATCCCCTTTTCTTGTAAGGTAACGTGGTCATAGATTCCAGGGATTAGGATGTGAATATCTTGACAGAGGACATTATTCTGCCATTAACAGAAACCAGTTGGAATACATAATATTTCTATCAAGAAAACTGAAAATTCCCAGAAATTCCCATCAGACATGTGCTGCTGCTATGTTGTTGTTCAAAGCTAGATTATGTGGCCGCTCTTCAATGACAGTTTGGATGGTTGACTCCAAGGGGAGCCGTGTCAGAACTGCTTTGAATTTGGCCACAATGACCTGACCATTATATTCCCACTTGACTGCCTGTGGACTTCCTGTTACCCCAGAAAGTGTGTGACCTTGGGCAAAGCAGTGCTCCACCACTTTGACACATCCTGAAATAACTGACAGCTAGCTGGAGGTAGTCTGCAGACAGCATTCCCAGGTCTGGGCCAAGAAATCTGTCCCTGAAGGGGGATCCTGGACAGTGTATCATGGTGTTCACTGCAGTTATGGTTTATAAGCTGAGGTAGGCCTCTACGTATTGCTGTGGAAAACTGTCCACAGGTAGCATGATGGAAATAAAACAGTGAAGGATGTGAGGTTTTGCAACACTGAGTGAGATGACAGGCCTGGGACCCAGGAAGGCTAAACTCCTGTTTTAGCCCTGCCCCTCATTCTCACTTTCAAGTTCATGAAGGAGTGAAAACCTCAAAGAACAAACATAAATATCACATGAAGTGCCACTCTGTTATCACTGCTCATGAGCCGTCTTCTACCAGAAGAGCTTTCTGGTAAACTGGCCTAGATTTGAGGTTTATATTCAAGGTTAGGTGGAGTATCTCCTCAGAAACATAAACCTTACCAGCCATGATCCAAATGACAAACATTGGAGCAAAGGAATAAAAGAAAGCAAGACTCTGGATGACTCCAAAGTCCAGCCTTAGGGTCACCACACAAAGGAAAGCAGCACAAAGAGGGTATCCAGGGGGACACAACCATGTGCATGACCTTTGACTTTGACCTTGACCCCATCAGTGTCACAGACTTAGGCTCAGATACTCAATTGGCATTCCCTTCTCTTAGAGGAGTTGGGGAGAGGAAAAGCCAGATCAGTATATAGAGTATTACCCCCCTTTTGTGGTTCACTTGTATATATAAATTTATGTATACATAGAATAAAAATCTGAAAGAACAGATACCAAACATTTAAAAAAGGATATTTCTGTGCCTTGGGGTCAGAGGTGGAATAAAGATCAAATCAGATAGGGCCACTGATATGTCATTGGAATCAACCAGAAACAGGTAACTCAGTTCTTTACATAGAACTCATTGAGTAGAGAAGGATCATTTTCCATCCCACCAGGGGGATGTACCATGATGGCTAATGTTCATCCCATCAGATGGGAATAGAATCCTTGGGATAAAACAATGAATGTCATAAGCAGTTGTCACTTTTACCAAACCACCCTTGTCAAGAAATGGGGGCTAATTGTTACAGAGTGTCAGGATATAGGAGGCCTAATCATGGCCTGCCCAGGCACTTGTATGTCCTGGGGGTACTTGGATGAAATCAGGACAGTGATTTCTTCATCATCTGCATACTCTTTTGTGTTGCTTGGACATGTTACAGAAAACAAGTATAATTTTTATATTCAATCAAAAATGAAATCATTTTCCTGTGGGAGGCAAAAACAAACACATAAAAACATTTTGTGGATTCTTAGGTGGAAAGTAGAGGTAAAAAAAAAAAAAAAAAAAAAAAAAAAAAAAAAAAGGCAAGTGCTGCAGAGAAGTCCTGCTTGGCCAGATACAGTTGCTGAGGGAACTTCTGGGCTGATAATATTTCCTTGAACTCTGGGAAGGCCTCCTGGCTCTGCCAGTTTCAATCTCTGACGGTGCCACAGTTGGACTCACATGACAGGGTGCTGTGTCATGCTTGGCACAGCACCACCCCACATATCACCCTGCCTGCATCACCAAATCCTGCGTCTTGTTAATTTGTTTGGCATTGCCCACTAATGCTTTCACTGCTGGGCTTCAGGGTCCTACAATTGTGATTTGTATTACAACACAGGCTGCCTGAGGACTCCCAAATCACTTTTGTTCTTTGGGCCATGCCAACTCCCCTTTTAATAAAAAACAAACAAACAAAAAAAACTTTAAAGCTTATAAAATTTTTATTATAAAAATAAAACCTTAGGGGAATATAGATATTTGTAAAGCTTTAATCCTTTCGCAGAAAACTTAGAAAATATAGAGGAAAAATGAAGAAAGAGACATAAAAAGGTACCCACAGCATAAAGGTAAACAATAACTTTTCCAGGGTTTTATCTACATATGTGTATGTGCATGTATTCGCAGTTGGGATCATACTACGTAGGCCTTTTATGTCAGGTCTTTTTAACTTAACATGATGTCTGAGCATGTCACCTGTTTTTATCTGGCAGGGCTGCCTTGATGAGGTATCACAGACTGGGTGGCTTAAACAGAAATCTATTTTCTCAAAGTTGTGAAGGCCAGAGGTCCAGGATCAAGTTTTCAGTGAAGTTGATTCTTTCTGAAAGCTGTGAGAGAGAAATTGTTCCATGCCTCTCTCCTACCTTTTAGTGGTTTGCCAGCAATATTTGCTATTCCTTAGCCTAACTCCAATAATCCCATAGCGATCTCCCTGTGTGCCAAATTATCCCTTTAATATGGACACCAGCCCTGATGGATTAGGGATCCACCCTACTCCACATAGCCACATATTAACCGATTGCATTTACAACAACCTTATTTCCAAATAATGTCACATTCTGTGGTACTGGGGATTTGGACTTCAACATATGAATTTGAGAGGAATACAGTTCAACCCATATAGCATCATGTAGCATTAAAGCATCCTTGAAACTTTCATTTTTATTGACAATAAAATATTTCATTGTACAAATACAGCAACATTAATTTCACCAATCCTCTTTGTTTAACATTTGACTTACTGCTTTTGTTTTCCTATTTACTCAATGCTGCTGTGAATCTTTTGGTGATTCATAATGAGATCCCTTCCATCTCAACATGAATGGGTCCACTGTGGCATTCCAACTAAAACTTAATGACCCAAACGCCTGAGAAATACAAGTAATAAAAACTATCCTCAGTCTAGTTCCTTAGCATATGTATAGAGGCAACTCTTTGTCTAAACCAGTGGTCTCTGAAGTTGAGTGCAATAAAAGGATATTTAGGGATATGAAAAAACATTAGAATTACTGTTTCAATTTTCTAGTAGATGAATTCAGTGTCTATTTTTGTCTTATAATGTTCATTATGTTAAACTAGGGTAGTACATGCATATAGTTTATAAATAAGTAAATATTTGTAGATTATGGGCAACTTTTCAAAAACTCTTTTCCCAATAAGGATTATAAATTGGAAATCATTAGTCTTGAATGTTTATTCAAGGACATTTCCCCTACAATTCCTAATCTTTTAGCTGTGAGTCACAAGCCAGAACCTAGTAACCTGCACACTTGCCAGGACATTACCTCTGCTTCTAGCTTAGGTCTCCATTCTGACTGTGACCCCAAGCCCTTGATTCCTCTCCACATGGCCTTGCCTTGGTTTCTAGGTTGGGTTCAGAAGCAAACAAACAAATAAACAAGTAAGTCACAGATGATCCTGGAGAACAGGTAGGAAGGGTTAGTGGTTTGGAATGTCAAAAGACCACTGCCCTCCTACCCATTCGATTTCCCATAAGCATCTTCAAAATGAAGAAGGAGAAAAGGACCCTACTTCATATCATCTTGAAGCTCTCCTTAAGTGATTTGCTGCTTTCCATTTATTCTCCCAGATGTTTGCCATTGAGTCACATGGGCGCACCAAGCAGAGAGACCCTCAATTGCTGACAGTAGGAAGCAAATACTTTTCTTGGTTTCTTTTTCTGATCATACAATTAGGAAGTGTGTGCCAGCTGCATTCCATGACAAGGCATCAAACAGTATGTCTGGCTCTACCAGGGGCAATGTTCAAAATATGAGTCTTTTTTTTTTTTTTTTTTTTTTTTTAAACAAAGAGCCTGGAAAGATGTGAAAGAGAATGAATAGAAACTTACCTTTCTAATTGCTGGAGACCAAACTTGTCAGTCTTTTTAAGCTAACCGAAAAGTAAAATTTAAACACCAAGTTGCAATACTAAATGGAATTAGCTTGTGTTTAATGCAAATTTATATTCAGGAGTTACTTCTGGCCAAACCCATTGCTCATTGTCTCATAAGTCATGTTGGAATTCTTTTGGCTTACTGTTCCATATGGTTTTTGGGTCAAGCCTATGGAAAGCCATCAATATTTTGGGTTTCATTACTTTTGTTTCTACTTATTTCCTGAAGCAAAAAAAGTGTGGCCCTTTTGTAGAACATAGTAAAGTCATTCTCCCACTTAGAAGCAGGATTCATTCTAGAAGTCTATATAAAAGTTGTTTAGGTCTAAGAATACATTTCTCTTTGATTTCTAGTTTGAGCCAGAAAAGCATTCCTGTTCAAATTTTGATGTGTAGAAAAATCATGCAGTGGTACCTGTTAAAAAAGAATTATTAAAAAAAAAAAAAAAAAGAATTATTCAACCCCACCCAGAGATGTTTGGGTTCAGAAGCTCTGTAAGGGGCCTGTGGTTCTACATTTGCAAATAAAATCCCCAGGTGATACAGAGGCATCAAGAAGCATGCTATAAAGGCAGTTGAACCCACAATGGACTGAAATACTAGAGATTTTAGATGAAAATAGTAAAATAAAACTTCCTAGCTGAGAGATAATATTTAGTACAATAGATTTACAAAACATATTTAGAATATTGTATAATGAAAAGCAAATTTATTTAGAGTAGGATAAAGAGGTACTGATTCATTTGTCCTCTTCACAGGTATTATTTGAGGTCCTACCTTGAGACAGGCACTCATTTAGGTGGGAGGACACAGTGGTTTGAAACAATTCATCTCAAAGTTTATAGTCATTGGAGGAGGCAGATGTTAATTAAATTATCACACTAAATGAATAAATAATCCCAAATCAAGGTAAGCTCTCTGAAGAAAAAAATATATCATTCCCTAAAAGTGTATGACTAAGGTTGGGGGTGGGTTGTGGGGGAAAACTTTCCTGAGGAGGTGATACTTGGGCTGAGATCTCTGAATGACGTCTCAGTGATGTGTGATTTGTGGACTGGTGCAGCTGTCTGGGGCTGAGGGCATTCTAAGGGGACTGTGTGCACAAAGGTCTAAAGAGGAGGAGGCACCTCTGAGGCTGAGAAATGGGAAGAAGGCCAGTATGGCTGGAGCACAGAAGTCGAAGTGGCAAATGGCAGAAAAGACTAGAAAGGGAATCAGGGCCCTTGCAGACCCTTGTGTAATGATGTTGATCTTCAGCTTAAAATCATAAGTAGAGTAATTCTCTCTCTCTCTCTCTCTCTCTCTCTCTCTCTCTCTCTCTCGTGTGTGTGTGTGTGTGTGTGTGTGTGTGTGTGTGTAATGACTAGTAGCAATGTGAGCAGATTGCAAGGTGGCCAGAATAGATATAGATAATGTTTGAAAGTTTTTGCTGTGCTGTGAGTGAGATTTAATGGGCCCTTGGACTAGGGTAGAAAAGTGGAACAGGTGAAAAGAAAACAGATTCCAGAGATCCTTTGGAGGTTGTTGTGGATTGGTTGAGGAGTGGGTATCACAGAAATATCTTGGTCTTCTGTCTTGTGCATTGGATAATAGTTAGGCCTATAATTTAAAAAAATAGTGGAAAGGACCAGGTACTGGGGGAAAGATCATGAGTTTGTCCTTAGACATGTTGAATTTTCTATCAAAATGGAGATATTTAGGCATGAAGATGGAAAAACAAATCCAGAAGATTTGTTTACTGGAGTAGTTTGAATGGAAGGTACAAATTAAGATTTTCAGTGTCTAGATTATTACCAAAGCTTTAGGCATAGGTAATATTGTGGGATGAGAATTTTGAATGAAAGCAGAAGAGATTCTGGGATAAATCCTCTGGAATCTTTAATATTTATGGCAAGTAGAGGAGGAAAAGCCTGGTAAATCTGCAAAAGAGTGGCCAGATAGGTATAAAAAAGCCAAAACAACAAAAATAACCCAGGAGATTGTGGTGTCATGGAAGATGTGAGAAGGAGGAAGAGTTTTAAGAAAGAAGTAGTAGTCTTTGCTGCTAAATGCTACTGTGGGTCTAGGAAAACAAGGAATGAAAAAGAAATTCCCTGATAGATGAAAGTGGATGCTATTGGTGGACCTCACAGGAGCTGTTTTTGTGGTATTGATGGGAATAGAAGTCACTCTAGTATGTCTTGGGAAGTGAGTAGAGATGTGAAAATGGAACCGTCTTATGAACTCTTACCAGGCTCTTTAACAATTGATAGGATTAGTTTTTGTTTGCTCATTTGTTGCCCTGTTTCTATTGAAAGTGTGTTGTTTTCCTTTGAGGTTTCAGTAGTGGTACTTCTATTTTTATCAGCCCACCATTAGGCTTGCAAAGACAATAATTAAAAGTTTTAAAAAGCTAGAACAAAATATAAAAAAATTCCCTTCGATACTGGACAAGAGTTACAAGAAAAAGAGAAGGATTGAAAGGGGTTTACAAAGATATGTCTACGGATAGTAATAAAAATATCAGTATATGAGAGGACTCTTAGGATACTCCTATTACGTGTGAAACACTTGGTAAAGCACTTTAAATATAATAACTCATTCAGTGATCACACGCCTAGGAGTTATTCTCATTCTGTAGATAAAAAGAATTAGGATATGGAGAGTTTGAGTGAATTGCCCAAAGTCATCTAGATAAATAGTGGTTGAGCTGGACTATAATCTCTGGTGTCTTGCATCTTCAGTCTTCATAACTAAATGAGTATGGGTTTGATAAATAGAATCAAGTGAGTTCAGATTGGTAGAAATTATAGACAAAGTGGCGGACCTGACATGGGCTGAATCCCACTGAGGTGAAGTGAATGGTAGCGTGGGAGAAATGTGAACAAATGTCCTGGAGTATGGACTACCGGTCCTGGTCCCTCTTCCTGCAGATACCCCAGGCTTTGCTAGTGATTTTCTTAGAGGACCCGCATCTCCACTGTCAGACTTTTAAGGGTAAGGATTGAAACATTCGCATCTCTCAGCATACTCAGTCTTCTTTGTATGGTGCACCATGCTGCTGCTTTAATTTGGCATAGTCTGATTCATCTTTGAGGTCTTAACTCCAGTGGTGAGATGATCAGGAAAAAATCCCTCTTGGTAACACGTCCCAAAAGTATTTTTCTCTTTTGGCACAATGTCTATCATACAATGATAGAAGCTATTATATTTATTATTGTAACTTCACAACTGAGAAGAGGGGGGCACACATAGTTCTGAGATGCTCTTCTGGATGGGCAACTTGACTATATCTGAGGGATTTTTTTTTTTTTTACTTCTTTGGTACTACACTTTAAGAAGGGCTGAGAGCAATGAAGGGGCTTAAAATAAATGAATTCATAATTTTATTATATGAAAAATGATGGAGGTAATTAAGGATAAAAAAAAGAAAGGGAATACTAATGATGGAAACTTCAAGAAGGTACACTTTGAATACAAATAAGTAATTTCAAAAAAAAAAACAAGTAATTTCTAACAAAGCCTTTTAAAGTTGTAACACACTGCAAGGAATAATGGGTTTCTCAATCTTAGATGTGGTCAACATGGCTAAATATATACTTGAGAAGTGATAGATATGTTGTAGATAAATGATTGATTCATAAGCTGTAGAGAGTAAGCATATGGAAGATGCCTGTTAAAACAGACACTCAAATATATCTATTGAACAGATGAATAAATTAGTGGAGCTGGAAGCTTTATCCAAGAGAGTCCATGATCCCATATAATTCTTCAGATCTTGGGAAAACACACTCATGTTTCAGTGACAAGAGATGGTTTGGGATCCAGGTGGGGTGCTGCCCAAAGGGACAGGTCATGTGCAGACACTGGACTTGGGTTTGGTTGGCATGGTGGCCAGGGAAGCATGAGGCATGGTGATGAGGACAATGATTACAGCCAGTTGGTCAGCTTCTGTTTTATCTTAAATCACTCCAAGCTCTTGGTGCATAATTACTATGGAAACATCAGGAAAATACATCTTTATCTTCAAGGAATATCACCATGAAAGGACAACTGACAGGGAAACTCAGGTAAACAGCCATCAGGGACAGAAAACATACATGCTTGACAGTGAAATCAACACCCATATTAAAGCTAAAGTTATTAACCCTGATAAATACCTTGGAAGGAATTTTCTAAAATTTTTAATGAAGCAATAAGAGTCAAATATATAATTGACGGTGGTTCCACCTGTGACCCTTAGCTAAATGTCTTTCAGCTTTTCTCTGTGGCTCCCTTCTTTCCTAAATGATTCTTGGGCTCTACAGGAATTTATAAATTTCTGATGTTGCTGATTAAAAGTGGTTTTCCAAAAGCCTTGTTGACATAAGTGTGATGGCTACTGAGTAAATAGTTGTCCTGAGTTGTCAAAATATGTCAGCATAACTTGCTGTAATAATAAGTTGTGAACTTCAAAGCCGGTGGGTCAACTCTCAACACATTAAATGGCTTCCTTTTTCTTCCCATGGATTTTCTTTGACATTAAATTGTCATGGTGACGGAATAGCAGCATTGCCAAATGTAGTTTTCATGGCAGGCAAAAAAAATATAAGCCACATGCAGTAAAGCAAACCATGGAAACAGTTCAACTCCACATATCCAGAGCTGACATTCAGATAGGACAAGTCTGTCTACTTGCAGGCTATATATTCTTGTGGGGTTGGCTACCATAAATGTGTCTATTTTTTTCTTCAAGATCAAGGAGATAAAGAATTAAGCAAAGAAACTTGTGGTTTATAATTCTAGAAAGGAAATAAGGAACAGCTCTCAAACCAGTGTGAAAATAGGATTAAGTAGAAATTATGATAAAGATCTCCTTTGCTGCTTATGGAATTTGCCCCGGGGCCTAATGTAACCTTTACAGATTTGAGTTTGTCTTACTGTTTGGTTCTGACCCACTCTCCCGGAGCAGGAGTTTTTTGTTTTGTTTTGTTTTTGGCAGTCATTCTTTCCTACTTGTTCTTCATCTCTCATTTCACCTGCTGCTAGGGTTATTCCTGGCTACCTACATTTGCTTTATCAGAAAGGAAAGATGAGGTAAGAAGGCTAGAACTGGAAAAACTTGTAAGATCACATAGCCCAACTTCTTCATTTTATCCATGAGAAAAAAGTAACGCTTCTAAAATTTGGTGGTTATCCCTGCCCACACAGGAAGCTAGGGGCATCACCATGGGTAAACAGCTAACACTTGTTGCAACAAGATCATACATTAAATACTTTAAAAAACGTTAGGTAACTTAATCCTTTCAACAATCTTATGAAGTAGATACTGGTATCTTGATTATTTTACAGATAAGAAGAGTTTGTGTGACTTGCTTCTGGTAAAAGCCAGGAAGTAGCTAAGCAAAGACCCAAATACTTCAAATGGTGGAGAAAGTCCTGGGGTTTCTGAGGAAGATAAAATTGTTGCAATTCTTGCATCAGCACTTAGCAGCTATGAGATGTTTGGCAGTTTACTATATCACTCAAGACTCAATTCCTTCATCTGTAAAAGAGGGTGAGATGGGATGGTTGTAAAGATTAAGTGAAATTATATATGTCTTAGCATAGTGCCTGGCACTTAGTAAAGGCTTGGTAAAGAGTAGCTATCATTTTTATTATCATCATTGTATTATTTTTTGAAGACTGATTGATTGATTGATTGATTGGTTTAGTAAAAGAGAGAGTAAGAGAGAGCACAAGCAGGAGGAGACAGAGGAGGAGAGAGAATCCCAAGCAGATCCCATGCTGAACAGGGAGCGTGATGCTGAACTCAGTCCCATGACTCTGAGATCATGACCTGTGCGGAAATTAAGAGCCAGATGCTTAACCCACTGAGCCACCCAGGTGCTCCTCATCATTTTATTATTTTTATATCTCAGTCCTCTGGAATCTGTCTCAGGGTTTCCATTAAACTGTTTATCTTATTGTCAAGTATCATCCAAACACCTCTATAAATACAATGCTTATGAAGTCTTAAACCATAATTTTCAGCATTGGAGCTGCATTAAGGTAAAAGTATATAGCCTCTCCAATAAAAATAATTAAATTTTTCTGTGTTTTTTTTTGTTGTTCTTTAGTTTTTGAGCATCATAAAGGGTATATGTAGTTTCCAGACATCTTATGCTCACTTTATTCATCTCATTTACTGCCCATATCTGAAAGCAACTCTTCTTCATAACTATCTCCTCAATGTTTCCTTCTCCCACATTCCCTATATATAAATACACAATTATATTATCCAAAGCACCTTAGGTAAAAATGTAAATATACGATCATCAAATTTTGGAATTTACAGTTTCCTTAAAAATCATGTCATTCAGGAGTGCCTGGGTGGCTCAGTAGTTGAGCATCTGCCTTTGGCTCAGGTCATGATCCTGGAGTACCGGGATCAAGTCCTGCATCAGGCTCACAGCAAGGAGCCTGCTTCTCCCTCTGCTTATGTTTCTGCCTCTTTCTTTGTGCCTTTCATGAATAAATGAATAAAATCTTTTTAAAAAAATCATGTCATCCAGTCATTGTTGGGGTAGGATATGAGTTGAAACATGTCAATAAGGATTTATGATTTTAAGTTCTACTCCAAACAACCAGCATCATCCCAGTATGGCAGCATAAGTTATCCCGCATGCAAAATTTTTTAACCTTTTGAATAGCCAGTAATTTTGTCTCCACCAGTTCCATCAACAACTATCTACATTTAGAAATGTTAGCCTAGTTATTGCTCTAAAAGAAGTAACAGTAAGAGTGTTGATTCCCCTGGATGTAGAGTTCCATATTATAGAAAATTTCCAGATAAGATGGGTTAAAACAGCAACATTTTTCTAGTATCAGTTGTTCTAAAACTTAGGTGACTCACTATTCCTATAGATTCTGAGTCTTGTTCAGGTTGTAACAATGTCTAAAGTTACTCCAGAGCTGTAAAGCTCTGTTATGGGAGCTCCTTGCTAAGGTAATGGAAGAAGCTCATTTCAAAGCTTGGAAGCAGAGATGTGTATGTGTGTGGGGAGAAGGGAATGATACTGAAAAACACCTGGAAAGTGACTTCAAATTTTAAATTTCATGAGGTTAGGGCTAAATTATAGTGCAGAACTACTCCGCTTTTCCTTTCAATTCTGTAACTGGATGATGTTGATGATTGATTTCTTTATGCTTCTTGCATTCAAAAGAGTTGGTTAGTGGAGCCACGCACTTTATCCCTGGTTTAAGTAGAGAAAGTCACAGTAATATGGGATCAATGGTACATAATGATTTATCTTCCAAGAGATTAGAACTCAAATAAATGAATTTACTTATTTATTTATTCATTTATGCATCCATTCCTCCCTCCAACAAATATTTGTGGAGCACACACTTTGATCCACCAAGAATTGACCAAGTTCTAAAGGACTGACTTACACAAATCAAGCAAGATAATGCTCATTCATTTTTATTTGAGAATGGGAGAGAGGGAAAGAGCACAAGCAGGGGAGGAGCAGAGGGAGGAGGAGCAGCAAGCTCCCCACTGAGCAGGGAGCTGGACTCGGGGCTCAATCCATGGACCTGAGATCATGACCTGAGCCGAAGGCAGACGCCACCCAGGTGCCCCAACACTCATTCATTTTAAGAGAGGAGCAGTCTGGGACACCTAGGCCGCTCAGCAGTTGAGAGTCTGCCTTTGGCTCAGGGTGTGATCCTGGGGTCCCGGGGTCGAGGACCACATCGAGCTCCCTGCATGGAGCCTGCTTCTCCCTCTGCCTCTGTCTCTGCCTCTATTTCTCTGTGTCTCTCGTGAATAAATAATAAAATCTTTTAAAAAAGAAAAGAGAACAGTCTTTTCTAATCATTAGAATGCTTGGGCATGCCTTCCCTGAGACAACCCAAATTTCTCAGAAGATTGCTTGGACAATGAAGAATCAGAACAATGATTGTCATATGTTTTTGTTTGTTTTATCAGACTACGGAATAGTCTGAAATACATACCTCTGCTATAGCAGCAATGATTACATTCAATTAATATCTATTCCATGAAACTTATTAAGTAGGTGTTTTAAGTCTAACACTGTATAAGGTACTAAAAAAAAAAAGTACCATTTATTGAGCACTTACTATATATACTACTCAATTTTACAGATCCAGCAATTTACGTGTAGAGGAGTTATGTAAGTCAACTGAGATTATATAAGTTTCCTTAGCTGTTCCTTCCACAGCTTAGTGATGTCAGATAGCCTTCCTCTCTTTAGTGCCTCTCTTTACCCAGTGACATCAATCCTGAGTTATCAGCAAATTGCCAGTTAGTCTCTAACTTTTAATATCATAGGCTTTTATGCTCTCATTTCCTCAAGATTAAAGACTTGAAACGAAAGACAAATAGAGCTGTGTTTGATATAAAATAAGGCTGCTATTACAGATTGAGCACCAGTAGGCCTTGGTGTTTATGTTCTGTTTCACAGCGGCAATGAATTAGCCAGCCATTCCTTCTGTCTTCCTCCTCCTCCCACCCCCCTCCTTTTCTCTCCTCTCTTTCTCCAGAAGCAGGTGTCTGCAAGATGGTTGGGAAAGATTGCACTTAGAGGTATGGCTTGGGAAAGGAAGGTTTTCCTCTGTGTTGGGCTTTATGTGAACAGAACACCATGATCTTCATAGCAAGTTATCCTTTTTAAAAATGCTAGGTGACTGAATGTGCACATGTTCTGCTAGGAGAGTCTTGGGAAGGGAGCCAGAGGGCAGCAAGTGTGGGGAGGGGAGCATCATAGGCTAGGTCGATGGGAGACTGGACTTTGTTAATGAGTAGGAAGCACTGGTCAATGTGTGAAACATAAAGATCCTGTTGACCTAGGCAAATAAAAGCACAAGACTGGCTGACACAGAGGACTTAAGAGGGTGAGAATATAGAAAATCAAATGTAAGGTAGAAAAATATAAATACAACCAAATTAAAACATTTAGGTGTGCCATTCTTGATTTTGGGGTTATGAATTTGAGCCCCACATTGGAGGTAGAGATTACATTTTAAAAAATCACATTTAACATTTACATGTGAAGATGTTCTACAATTAAGAATCATTGTAAGATGTAAAATCATTTTCATTGTCTTGTTAATGGAGATAAAAATATTGGTAAGAAAAAAGTTGCAAAATAATATAGATTGTACAACTGAAAAACACATATTTGAAGAAGGCTGGTTGTAATGTGCTATTGGTGACTTTCATTGTGTGATGATATTTTGGGTGAATTTTAATTTCTCCATACACATTTGTATTTTCTATAATACATTTATATTATTTGTATTTTTAAAAATGTTTTTAAACAGCAGGGCCCCCAAAATAAGAATTTTGTCAGTGATTCTATACTAAAAGCAGGAAGCAGTTTATAGCTGTTAAAATTTGGCCACTAAAGACATGGGTTATTTTGGTCTCATGACAGATGTTTATGGAACAGGATGTCCCAGCCTCTTGTAAGTCAGACCGGCTGACTTTGTACTTTGCACACTGTAGTCTCCTGTGGGTATGAAGAAAATCAAAGCTAAAAAGGAATTTAATTTATCACGCTGGTGAAGAAGTGCAGTGTACCTGGAAAATGGATGTTGTGAGAGAGTCTAGTCTCCAGGCAGTGGGGAAGCCAGAGAAAACGCCAAGAAGTTGTTGGCAACCATACTGGTCCGTCGCCTACCCTGCCGCTTCCCTAGCTCTGACAAAACTGGAAGAATTAAATTCCTTTTCAACTTCTCCCAGGCCTTTCACTACTCCTGATCCCCTGTCCCATCAGCCAAAGCAGAGCATTTTGACTAGGATTCTTTGATTGTCATTAAGATGAAAAAAACGTTGATTTTAATCACTCTCTTTTCCAGTGGTCACCATTGACCCTTGCCCATCCCTGTGTCATCACGGAGCCTCCCCATCAGTTCTGAGCACATTGAATTCTGTCCTGACACCTTTGCAAGGGCTCAGTAACTTCTGTCAGGGTTCCCCTTGGCGTGCATGTTGCAGTAGTTTCCTCATGGCACCAGTTCAAACCATTGAAACCATTACTGCCTCTCCTATCCGTTGCTTCCTTGCCTCAACCCTGCTTCCTCCTGATGCTCCGCTCTTATGCTAAAGTTTTCTTTTATAAACAACCGCTCATGCCACTCATCCCCCCAATATCTAATACCCTGTGGTCTTCTATGGGATAATCCACATTCTTATACACGACCTCAAGTTAAATTCCCATCTCTTTCCCCACACCACCTCTGTCTCAGAGACTAGCCCCTGGGAACTCCAGGTTCAGCCCCAATCAATGTGTCTGGTCCAGAAGGAACATATTCTCTTTCTCTATGCCTTTGCTAATGTTGTTCCCTTTGCCTGGAATAATCCCCTGTCTTTCTCAGCCAAAAAAAATGCTTTTGATCTTTAAAGCCTCACCTCAGTTGTTAGTTCCTCCTGGAAATCATAAATATAGCCAGCAAATTTGTAGTTGTTCAAGTATTTTTATTTGCTCTGAGAGCACTTGATTCCTATGTATGATGTCACTTTTACCACTATCGTATAATAATTCAAGGGTCCTCGTGTGGAAAATGGAAGTAATGGCAGTATTTTCCTCAGAGGGCTGTGGGAAGGACTGAGTGCACGATTGCTGTATCACAGTCTCTCTGAGGCAGGTTCCTGTAAGCTAAAGAAAGAACTGCACAGTTAGTAGAGTGCAGGGAACAGGCCATGAGGCAACAGGTCTTTGAGAGGTTACGAGTGAACAAAAGCCACAATTAAGCAAAATCCAAAAGATAAATGCAGTAAAATGTGAGGTAATTCATTGATAGTAGCAGAAATAGTAGGCATGCATGGAGGAACCCAGGGCCCTGCAAGCAACTAACTTGTCACCTGCGCTCTGGTGGATCCTGGATGCTGTCTGCTTCCCAACCTACTTTCCTGACCCCTACTTTAAAAATTTTTAAAGAATTTCAAGACAGCAGCCGTACTGTATTAAAGCAAATGAGTGTCTATTTCTTGCAAATATAATTTGACGAATATATTCCTCCTTTAGTGGCGCCTGGGTGGCTCAGTCAGTTAAACATCTGCCTTCAGCTCAGGTCATGATCGCATGGTCCTGGGATCAAGCCTCAAGTCATGCTCCTTGCTCAGCAGAGGGGTCTGCTTCACCCTCTCTCTCTGCCCCTGCCTGGCTTTTGCGCTCTCTCACTCCCTCTCTTTCTAATAAATAAATATTAAAAAAAAAAGAAAATATTTATCCTTTAAATCTTGTTCCCCTTCATTTGTAACTAATCTGGATTTGAAGTGGAGACAACATGTGGTTTCTCTGTAACTTTCAAGGTATTTTATTTGTAACCTTGGGACACTTCGCACTTTCTCTCCTGCTATGATAGATTCTGGCATGCCTTATCTCTGGAGAGTGAGTTAGTTTTTTTTTTGTTTGCTTGTTTTTTGGTTTTTCTGGGTTGTTGTTTTTTTGAGGGTAAGTTATTTTAAAAGTGGGTCTATGTCTGATTTATCTTTGTTACTTCCAACCTGCTTATATCCAGCTCACTTGGTTATACTAACTAGCAAAGAGATCATCTTCTCTCCTGTTTCAAAGCAGGTTACCAGGAGTAATGAATTATAGAACCAAAGATAAGGCTGGATTATCTTGGGATAATTCATTGCACAAAATATCCATCCCCCTGGTGTTAGACTTACCACAGCTAGGCATATCTCCCCAGTAGGGGAGGAATAGCATTCCTTGTGATCACAGAATCCTTGCTCATAGATACAAGTTCAGTAGTTACAAAAAAGAAGCTTTTGGGGCCTTTGAGTTGGTAAAGTAAGCTTTATAGGTTATATCACGTTTATTAAATACTTTGCTTTGTGCCAGGATCTGTACTCAGTACTTTGCCTATGTCAGCTTCCTTCACCTGATCTCATTGTGAGCACAGAAGGGAGGCGCCATTGTGCCCTTGGGGCAGTAGAAAGAACCAAGGCCTGGAGCACAAAGCACACTGGCCAGGGTGATAAAAACAGCAGATGGCACAACCACAAGCCATTGTCCACACGCTTAGCATCTACTCCTTATTGCTTCATCAGATTTTGCTAAACCTGTGAGAGTGGCTAAACCTGGCAAAACAGAGTCTACTGCTCCTTCTCTGCTTGCGTTGAGACCTTTATCCTGAAGCACTTCAGGGACTGACACCTCCCCCACAGGTATCCTTTGCTAGCATGCTTTCCCATCACTCCTGTTATTCAAAGAAAAAATTCTATGCCAAACTCAGTAGGGACTCCTAGTATTTCCTTAAAAAGAGAAAGTTCAGAACATGCTTTTAATCAGAAGCACAAAGCATAAAACCTTTCCTATAGTAGTGACAGAGGAAAATGGACAGTCATTCCAAAGGGAAATTTTCCTCAAACCTTGCATTGTGTTTGTAAGATCCATGGAAGTTTTGTGTTTTCCATATTGCGTCTACTTTGGTATTAAAATGAAGTAATAATTACTTTCATTGAATTTGATTTCAGAATAAATCTTATTAAATTATTTAACTCTCCATCCCCACCCCTCCCAAATCTCTCAGTAAAAAATGGAACTCTTAGAGCATGTGCCATTTGTCCTGTGGTTCGTATATCACTTACCACTGAATCCTGTACTTTTATTAATTGAAAAGAAAGAAATTAATAAGAAATTAATACACTCGGTTAAAGGCAGAATTGGGGCACCAGAGAGAGAGAGAGAGCGTGAGTGATGGCGGGGAAAGAATTGTCTTCCCTGTGGGCCTTAGTTCACACTCTGAGGCCTGTTTTCCTGGAGATGCCTCTCCAGGTGTCAGAATAGCATGTTGAGAAGGAAGAGCGAGATAGATACTAGTCCTACTATCTGGGCCATTCAGCACACACTGACACATGGATTGGAATTGGGTAGTCATGCTTAAAAAGACCACTGAGGGACACCTGGGTAGCTCAGCGGTTGGGCGTCTGCCTTTGGCCCAGGGCATGATTCTGGAGTCCCGGGATCGAGTCCCACATCGGGCTCCTCGCAGGGAGCCTGCTTCTCCCTCTGTCTCGCATGAATAAATAAACAAAATTAAATTAAAAAAAAAACAAAAAACAAAAAAACAAAAAAACACTGACATGTGAAAGATGTCTAAAGAAGGGACTCAAAACCATGGCAAACAATATTAGCCAACACTATTGAATCACTAAAAATAAGCTAGACATTTCATAATTTAAAATATGCTTAAAATATATTTAAAATGACCTATTTGGGACCCCTGGGTGGCTCAGTGGTTGAGTGCCTCCCTTCAGCCCAGGGTGTGATCCTGGAGTCCCAGTTTGGAGTCTCACATCAGGGTCCCTGTATGGAGCCTGCTTCTCCCTCTGCCTGTGTCTCTGCCTCTCTCTCATGAATACATAAATAAAATCTTTAAAAATAAATAAAATGATATATTTTATATATTTTTAATTGAATATATGTAGCAGCCTTTTTGAGGTATTATCTAAATTTTACAGATGAGAAAATTGTAGCTCAAAGAGATTGAATAGCTTACCTGAGGTCCCATACTAACGGCTGCTAGATGTTGTGGCAACATGGTTGGTTGCCTATTTAGTATTCCCTCTTTTCTTGCTAATAGAGTCTGATTAAGTTCATCCTCCTCTAAGAGACCATGTCTTTCTAAAGAGGCTGAGTCCCTCTCCAGAGCCATTGGGAGTAAGGGGAATGATGAGCCCTGATCAGTTTAAGCATCTCATCATCCTTGCCCTATGATTAAGGTAGGCCCTGGCAAGAAGATGTGAGGAGAAGTCAGGGATTAGGTTTAGGGAAATATCTCCTTGCTCTTTTTTTTTTAAAGAGTATGTATGTATGTATGTATTTATTTATTTATTTATTCATTCATTCATTCATTCATTCATTCATTTAGGGAGTGTGAGTTGGGGGAAAGGCAGGCAGAAAGAGAAAGAAAATCTCAAGCATACTCTGTGCTCAGTGCAGAGCCTGACAAGGGGTTCAATCCCATGACACTGAGATCATGACCTGAGCCAAAACCAAGAATCTGCTGCTGCTTAACCAACTGAGCCACCCAGGCACCCCTCCCCTTGCTCTTTAAAAGAGGCACATAAAGGGACATTTCTTATTCTGCTTCTGGGCATTGTCATCTTTATGTGGCACTGAGACCTGTGGTGGTCATTGTAAAGGATCCAGATGACATTAATTGCTCTCAGAGGCTTTATCATTCTATCTCTATCAGCAGATAGGGTAATAGCTGATTCCTCTGATCCAGCCAGGAATTAGGCAGAGTTAAGACTGGTTGCAGTTTCTCAAAGGTTCTGTCCACCTCTAATTTTCTTCTGTATACAAAGGATAATTTTTAAGATCTTTGAACCAAGAGCCTAGTGTGTTCACTGGGGCACTGTCCCCTGGTGGGCTTGAACTTGAATCCCCACACACATCGCAGGGAGACTGCAGAACACCCCATTCAGCTTGTTAGCAGGTTTCTTCTTGGCTTTTAGCCTAATGCCCTCTACAGAACCAGAATTTGACAAATGTCTTGGGGAGAGGCTAGCCTATGCATTAGGCTTGGTTCTCTGCGTTTCTGTTACTACCTGGCCATCAGCCCTTCAAGTCTTTGGTTTTGTCTCTCCACGAGACCACCGAAGGTCTCTGGTTTTTCTGTCCCCCAGCAGTGCTCCTGTGCTTAAGCAAAGTCCAGGTGCACAGCCTCCTGCCCTGAGCCCAGATTTGGCAAATATCTCCCAGAGCAAAAGCGGCTGCAAAAGTCAGCTATCATGCTGTATCAGCAGCTCTTTGATGCCTTGACTCGTTAGAGGATTTTTGAAGTTTACCTCTTTTGGTTTTTTTCTCGGTGGGATCATTGGCCAGCTGCAAGCTTGGCCATGCCTTAGAAACAAGTGACTGTTGGGATATTAAAAAGTAGATGCTATAAAATGATAATCTTATAAATTTTTATTATAAATGTTTTTAGTTGCACAGAAAACTTGAAAGAATGGTAAATCCTATGTCTATAGCTCACATTGAAAAACCATTGCCCTTTTACTATATATGCTCTATCACCTATCAAACTTTTGCAGAACGATTTTAAAGTAATTTGCAGTCTTATGACATTTCCATTACAAACAATTCAGCAAATATCTTCTAAAAATAACAGTATTTCCTTATGATACCGTATTGCACCCCAAAATATAAACAATATATAAAAAGATAAACAAATATATAATTTGCTAACTAGTCTATAATACAACTTTCCATTGTCTCCAAAAGACCAACTATAGCAGTTTCTTCTATGATAAAACCATGCATGACTTATGATGTTTCTTTTAATCTAGATTCTTTTACTCATGACATTAACCATGTGAAGATACTAGACCAGTAGAGTCAGAGTAAATATTTTTGGTAAGGACACGACCTAGGTAATCTGCATAATTCATACTGTATCGTTTCAACAGGCTTGTGCTCTCTCACAGCTTCACCATTAATGATACTAATTTGATCATTAGAATAAGGTGGTGACAGATTTCTTCCCTTGTACACTTATGTTTTCCCTTTGTCATTGCCAGGTCATCTCACACTGCAGATATCCTATTCCCCACCCCCAAACTTTTACTTAATGGTTTAGTATTTATTGATGATTCTTGCCTAAATATATCTCATTGAAGTTTGTCATATGGATAATTTTCTGCTTCTGACATTTCTCCTTCATTCATTATTAGGCATGTCTGTTTCAAGACATTTTTAAAAACCTCCCTTTGTCAATTGACAATGCACTATACTTCCTTCCAGTGATGGAGGATAAATTCTAGTTACCCTTAAATTACTGATTTTCTTAATAAGAAGATGACCTATCATCTTTAATGCTGGCAAATAGGTTAATTTCAGGTTTTTTAAATTTTTACTTATTTTTTTATTTCAGATTTTTTTTTTATTTCTTCAAACTTATTTATCAGGAGTGACTTAAATAAAAAATATAATTGAGTCCCATCATCATGGAAATGGCTTTAAGAGAAAACTGGTCAGGTGAATACTATTACTTCCCATTTTCAGCCAGTAAATAGTTGCCGTTGATAAATAGCCAACAGTCTGTCAAGAATGTTTAACATATATGATACAACATACCTGTTCACGAGGGGCAAAAACTAGGAAATAAGTTACTCAAACTTCTTGATTTCATCATACAAGGCAACCACAAAAGTACCACTCATGCCTCTCAGAACCTTGGTCAAGGCACCCATGAAAAAAGTTTTGGCTCCTTCATCAAGAGCAATCTTCCTCCAGCAGCAGTCAAGCGTGCCTGTATATACATGATGTCAGTTCCTTTGTGCCCTGACTGCACCATCACATCGTAAGGCCACAACAGTATTGAATGGAGAGGAAGTCAACCCAGCAACCGCTGTGACAGCTTGTGCGATCATCCAGCTGATGGAGATGGAAGTATCCTTGGGATCTAGAAGCATTCCCTTTGCAGTGTCACAGATCTGGAATTGGCAGCTCGGTAGATGAGAATATCCTGCACAGATATGTTAAATTTGCTATAGGCCCTTAATTCCACCAGATTTGTAGATCTTAATCAGGCAGTCACCGAGGCCTCTGCATTTCCTTTCAGCTCCAGCTTTGCCCACATCCACTGCTAGACTGGTAAGGGCAAGATCAAGAGGATACACAGAACACAAAGATGTGGCCCCAGTGGCACCAACCCGATGCCAGATTCCTTGCATAGTGCCAGAACTGGGCTCTCTTGGCCACACCCAGGAAGATTTGCTTGTATCCATCCCTGAAGGCAAAGTTGAGAGCCTGAGCAGGGAAGTATCCATTGACATTGGCCAACTTACCAGGCAGGACGGAACTCGGTGCTCTGTGGGGTTATGAACCAGGTAGTATATATGCCCTTGTATTGCTTCTCTGTGGTGAGTTGCTTGCTGGCATGCTACATCTGCAGCAGCAGCTTGACCACCAGCACTACCATGGTCTTGTTGGTGGCAGCGGCCACTCCATTAGCCAGGAAGTCCTTGGGGAAAGGCACAGTGGCATCTGTCAGGTTGAAAGGAAAGAGGAGGTGGGCAAATGTGGGACTGCAGTAGGAATTGGCTGTGACTCTGGGGCTCTGGAGTCTTTTGTTTTTTAATATAAGCACAGACTTGTGGATTTTTTAAAAAGATTTTATTTATTCATGAGAGACACACACATACACACACACACAGAGAGAGAGAGAGGCAGAGACATAGGCAGAGGGAGAAGCAGGCTCCCTGCAGGGAGCCAGATGTGAGACTCGATCCCAGGACCCCAGGACCATGCCCTGAGCTGAAGGCAGATGCTCAACCGCTGAGCCACCCAGGGATCCCTTAAATTTTGATTCTTAAACAAGTAACTCAATCTGTCTACTCCTCATCCATTAAGTAAAGGGTTTGGATATCTCTGCATTCCTTCTACTCTTCCTAAGTCACGTTGACTCTGCCTCTCAAATAAATTCCACAGCTGTTGCCTCCTCTCCACCTCACTGCAGAGTTCCTTACCTGAACCACCACAGCGTGTCGTCTTGCAATTTCTCAAGTCTTTTCTGTGCTCCATGCTGCTGCCGAAGGAACCTTTCTTTTTTAAGATTTTATTTATTTATTCATGGAAGACACAGAAAGAGAGAGAGGCAGAGACAGGCAGAGGGAGAAGCAGGCTCCATGCAGGAACCCGATGTGGGACTCGATCCCGGGACTCCAGGATCACACCCTGTGCCAAAGGCAGGCGCCAAACCGCTGAGCCACCCAGGGATCCCAGACTTGTGGATTTTTATTTATTCAATCTGTTCAATGAATTACAGTCCTTATTCTTCTTGATATTTAAATTAGGCCAGATATTGCCAGTAATGGCTCCTCTCAGTTGGTTTGTGTCATATTTGAGCACTCCTGTGCTTTCTATGCAAGAAGATACTCTGCTCTCACCTTGTACGTAAACCATTTCTCCAGAAAGTCCTGGTTTCTTTAGCTGGGAAATAGCATATGGAAATCAAAATGATTGGACTAGTGATGCTCATTACTAAAGGATGATACTGCATCAAGGGTAATGGACAGTGATCTACCTACATACCTTTAAAAAAAACCCATTAATTTTCATTGATATTTCAAATTAACATTTAACATTACAATTTTTCTTTGTTGATGTTCTATTTGTGTACCTTTTTATTTCCACTGAAAATCTGGGTCCCTAGTCATTTATTTCCTAGTTTTCTCTGTACCACAAAACATAAAAAATTTCAAAATTACAATACCACTATTATTAAATATTGGAATATAGTCTAAAAATAAACAGTCCTATGAAGTAGTCTTTTTTTGAAGTATTTTTCTGATATAAGAATGTATTTTCTATTTGGCTTGTTTTCAATTTTTTGGTTTGACTTTTTTTTTAAAAAAAAGTTTTATTTTGCTTTTGATCATGTAAATGTTTTAATTGCCTCTGATTCATCCCATTGATGAGGGAGAGGTTCTCGCCCTAGGATTAGGGCAATAACCAGACACGTAATACCTGACACTGGACCAATAAGATAGATAGCAGTTTATTAGACACTTATGCTCCCAGCATGGGGGAGAAGGGAGGAGGAGATCCTACTTCATGCAGGGTCACACCAGGGCTGTTTTCAAGAACAGAGTGAACAGAAGAGCTGTGGGAGGCAGGCTTTTGTAGTATCAAGAGGATGGGCTGCCCCCTGATTCCTGCAGAGGATGTGACTGACTCCTGCAGGAGGATACGATTGGCTCCATGGAATCATTCTGTGAGCCAGCAGAAAACAGAAACCCTGTGCTCAGGATACATAAAAACAGTGCCCGGTCCCTTTGAAAAAGAAGGTTTGTGAGGCTAGAGGCCCTGATATCCCCAGGAGCAGAGCAGGGAGGAAACCTCAGTTCAAGACAGTCCTGATTTTACCAGATGTCAAGGCCGCACATCACATCAAGCCTTAATTTAAGTCTTAGACTGCAGTAAAACATTTATGTGACTCAAGCTCGAAACCGTATAAAATGGAATCCTTGGAGTATTGTTTTTCCATTTTTCTCCCTTCTTCTCTATCTCTCACATGGATAAGCCTATTTTCTTAGATTCTGACTTGTTTTTCTAGTATCTCATTTTGAAAAAAATAAGCAAATGAGCAGATCTCTCTCTTTCTGCTACTTATCATCTGTCTGCCTCTCTGTCCCCTTCCTTTCTAGCTCAAAAGAAGCATACTCATCTCATTCTGCATTTTGCTGTTCTCAGCAGAAACACTTTGTATTAGCACATAGAGATCTTTTTATTTTTTTACAGCTACGTTGCACAGCATTGTGTGGGAGCAACTATAGTTTATTCAACAAGTTCTTTATTTTAGTAGGTGTTTGAGTTGTTTATAATATTTTGATAGTATACGTGGTGCCACCATGAATAACATTGTGCATGTATTATTTCCTTTATGATGGTATATCTTCCTGGTACAGTCTAAAAGTGGGATTACTCTGTCAATTCATGTAAAATGCTGTTAGGGATTGCCAAATCCCTGATCATGTGGAGTTGTACTATTTTCCCAACAGCAGTGTATGCCTCTTTGTGCCCTTACCCACTATGTATTTTCAAACTTCTGGATTTTTGCCCATATAAGAAATGTCAAAT